>NC_051126.1:711261-714354 GCF_014839805.1 Manduca sexta | reverse complement strand
TTACACCGACATCGGGGCCTTTCCGCCCGATTGGCCTACTGCCCGTCTTTGGCAAGCTGTTTGAGCGCCTTTCTTCAAAAGGGTTACATACAGGGCGTCCGTAGGCGGTAAAACCAATAAAAATCAGTTTGGTTTTAGAAAAGCGAATACCACACTGGCGCTTCACACTGCTCTAGAACTCGTCAGGAAGGCGAAGATGGACATCTCGCCGTCGCAGTGTCACTTGACATCAAGGCGGCGTTTGACAATGCCTGGTGGCCTGCGTTACTGCACAGGCTCAGAGAGACTGACTGCCCGAGAAACATCTTTGGGCTTATCACCAATTATATTGCGGACCGCAAAGTCACTCTGAGCCACGCGGGGGCGCGGGTCACTAAGAGCATGTCCAAAGGATGTATCCAGGGTCCACTTGTGGGCCTATCCTTTGGAACCTGATCCTAGACGAGCTTCTGGACACTACACTGCCTACCGGATGCCACCTGCAGGCATAGATGCGGATGCTTATCGTTTCTGCAAAGGACGTAAGCACACTGACGCAACACACAAACCGGGCCCTAGGCATGATCGCCGACTGGGGAGGAGCGTCAAATTAACCTTTATGCCCCCAAAACCCAGGCGATCGCCTTCACACCTCGGGCCAAGCCTGCAGGTCTTGTCATGGACGGGCATCGGATCGCTTTCGGGCGGGAAATCAAGGTGCTCGGGGTAATTATAGACGACCAACTCACATTTAGAAAACACATCGTCTACATCACGGAAAAAGCCAGGAAAATCTTTAATAAATTATGTTTGTATATCAGGCCCACCTGGGGAGCACACACGGATAACGTTAAAATAATCTATAAGCACGTCATAGAACCTATCATCACTTATGCAGCGGGCATATGGGGACATGCGGTCCACCGAAAATCCAACAGCAAATTATTAATCAGCACACAGAGAGGATTTGCTCTTAAGGCAATCCGCGCTTTCAGAACCGTTTCAACCAACGCAGCTACAGCACTTGCACAGTTCACCCCATTAAATTTAAAATATTGGAAATAAACACGATAGAAAAAGTAAAACTCAATAGTACCACAGAATACTTACCCAGCGATATTAGACTAGAAACTCCAACACCGCCCCACCTACTTTTACACCCAGCCGATCGTGTTTCAATTACATGCATATCACCTCCGGATAGAGAATCGACATATGCACACACTGACACAGACATAAATATTGAAGTCGGCACACAACAACAACAACAACACAACGCTTACCACCACATCTACACGGACGGCAGTAGGCAGGACGATGGCCTGGTGGGGGCCGCCTTCGTGTGCTTCGACCCGGGTGGGAACATCATAGTAACCAAAAAGATTAAATTACACGGATGCTGCACGGTCTACCAAGCGGAGCTGCTTGCCATACAACATGCGTGTCGGTGGGCTCTTGACCACAAATACAAACAAGCATTTATTCATTCCGATTCGCAATCAGCTTTATTGTCACTTAAAATTCGCAGTAATACACACCCAATTGTCACGAGCATCCACCGGATGGTGCACCAGTATCAAACGATAGGCACCATCAATTTCTCATGGGTTAAGAGTCACGCCGGCATCGCTGGCAACGAGATGGCGGACAGGGCGGCCAATGAGGCCTGTGACTTACACAGACCTCCGGACTACTGCCGCTTTCCGCTGTCCTATGTCAAGGGGTTGGCACGCGGCTCCTCTGATGAGGCCTGGCAGACGAGGTATGAGCAGGCTGAGCAGGGGCGACACACGCGGGCGCTCCTACCCGATCTGAAAAATCCGGGAACTGTGGCGGAAAACCACCCCATCTTTTAACTTCACACAAGTCTTAACCGGGCATGGATATCATAGGGCCTACTTGTATAGATTTAAAATAAACAGCTGCGATACTTGCGTATGCGACAATACCTCAATACAGACAGTAGAACATTTAATGCGACATTGCAGCATATTCATGTCTGCTAGACACAGGCATGAGACAATATGCAACAGGTACGATGTCGAACCATACAATTTAACCAACATTTTAAGAACCAATAGCACAACAGAATCATTTTTAGAGTTAATAGATAGCATATTTAGACAAATTAAGAAAATAAACACTAATAACACACACAGGAAACAACAACACTCACTAAACACACACACACTGTATCCGGCTCTCACACACACGGACAAACACCGCATTATAAATACATATGAGTCGGTATTAAACCAATGTAATGTAAGGATAAGAATAGATAAAGAATTTAGTGTAATAGACGTAAGACAGTATAAGATATGTCATTAAGAATATTAGTTAGCTAAGATTAAGATTAAGATTAAGAACCTAATGTATAAACCTGTAAATTAGAGACAGGAGAAACCAAGAATTATTATAGTAAACATCTATTGAGAACGATTCATGTAAATAACTAACACTTAAAAGATTAACCAAAATTGAAGAATTGTTGAAACATTGCAGAATGTTGCAAACCATAGTATGATGTTAATTAGTTAATTAGACTTACCTATATCTAAGTATAAATCACAGGGGGATGAGCTACGTATCAAATAGCGGACACTCACCCCCCTCTGACACTCAAAGAGCACCACATAAGCAAGCTATATTAGTTATAGCAAAATTGTACTACTTTATAAGCAAAACAACTGTGTAATCAACAGGGAAAAAAACCTAACCTAACCTAACCTAACCAACCTAACCTAACCTAACCTAACCTAACCTAACCTAACCTAACCTAACCTAACCTAACCTAACCTAACCTAACCTAACCTAACCTAACCTAACCTAACCTAACCTAACCTAACCTAACCTAACCTAACCTGGCCTGGCCTAACCTAACCTAACCTAACCTAACCCAACCTGGCCTAACCTGGCCTAACCTGGCCTAACCTGGCCTAACCTGGCCTGGCCTGGCCTAACCTAACCTAGGCCTGGCCTAACCTAACCTAACCTAACCTAACCTAACCTAACCTAACCTAACCTAACCTGGCCTGGCCTGGCCTGGCCTGGCCTGTAACCTAACCTAACCTAACCTGGCCTGGCCTGGCCTGGCCTAACCTAACCTGGCCT
>NC_051126.1:646261-708761 GCF_014839805.1 Manduca sexta | reverse complement strand
GGGATGACTGAGAGTGTTATAAACGTAAGAGTAGACAAATATAATGAGAAAGCTTCGAACTGCTAAGCTATCGGGAGTTACACGTGTTATTGTGAGTCAACCATAAAAGTTAGACACATGCTGTCGTGGGATATTTTTTACATAATTTTAAGGAGAACATTTCCGTCATACATGATTTCTGTGTAGCTTTAACCATTAAGGTTGCACACGCGACGGAAGCTTAAAAATGGAGTAACTTCTCCCGTTTTCCCAACATTTCCCTTCACTGCTCTGCTCCTATTAATTGTAGCGTGATGAAAAGTATACTATAACCAGCACAGGAGTATGACAAATAATTGTACCAAGTTTCGTTAAAATCCGTCGAGTAGTTTTTGTTTCTATAACGGTTATACAGACAGACAGCCAGACAGACAAAATTTTACTAATTACATTTTGGCATCAGCATCGATCCCTAATCACCCACTGATAGTTATTTTGGAAATATATTTCATGTACAGAATTGACCTCTCTACAGATTTATTATAAGTATAGATATAGATTATTGAGTATAAATTTCATCGCGCTAGTTGCAGTTGTCGATATCAGTTAATTTGTAAGAAGGTAAAAGTACTCAGGTGGTATTTTAAGGAATTGGTAGTTAGTCGCATAAAAAAATATAGTAGTTAGTAGACAAAGCCAGGTTTACGTATTATTCGTTATTACTCGGTTGCGGTACGTAGGTACTGGGTACATACTACAAAGCAAATGCCGACTAAGCGGCGGCGGTGCGCCATGTCGCGCTACGTCTGCACCGCTCGGCCCGGCCAGCTGGCCGCGATGTTTGACCCGTCAGCTGGTGTACCCTACGTGTTACATTACGACTTTGTTTTTGTTTTTAAATATTATTGTTTTTATTACTTTTTTTAAATAATAGTTGATTACAGGGTTGGCATATCCTAGCTGGATAAAAACCCCGAAATAAATAAAGATTATAAAAAAAAAAAAAAAAAAATTGATAACAGTACAGATTTCTGAGCCTAGACACAGCGGTTTCAACTATACTGAGGACCAAAGCCCTATTTGTTGACTGGTAGGATTGCATTAACACTGGCAAAACCAGAAATTGCTTACATTATTTATCTAATACTACTTGCCAGCCCGAGCTGGTTACTTCGGTTTGTACCTTGTCTTTTGTATAAACTTTGTCCCCTAATTTAAAAATGTCCATAGTTATGTAAGTAATTTTAATAGTAGTTTAGAAATAATAATTATTCTTATTCTTTGTTTTGACGTATCATAAGTGCAACTTTGTTCGCCTACGAGATAAATAAAGTATTTTATTTTTATTTTTTTATTTTTATCGAGCCATGCTTTTCTCACCGCCGCTCACATAACGCACACATAAAAGGGATACAACATTTACTTGCTTACAAAAGTCCTCGGTCCACTCATCGGTGTTGTCACGTCGATAAAACAAAACCGTCCAGAAAGTACAAAACTTCGGATTTGCGACATAATACATAAGCCGATCCAACCGGGTTACCTACCTTTCGCATATTACTTAAAAATAACAAAAGGGAAAAAAAAAAAAACTTAACTTGAATAATAATAGTATATTTGAATATATAATCTAATATTCATTAATTTAAATCAAGATTTTAATATCGCTTTATATTAATTAGTTAAATCGTAACTCGCGCGCAGTGCTCGCGCCTCGTAGTGTTCGAAGCGCATTCGGACGCGCATAGCTTCCCTATTCCCTATATTGTTATCCCTTTCACACGCAACGCGGTGTCTCTGTGTAAACTTTAGAAGGATTTTATTATGTAGTATGATATTTTACTGATTTTAAAGTGGCACGACTAAGGAATGCAATATCGCGATATCTCGGCCATATTTTACGAGACTGAGTCGCTTAGATACATTTTTTACGAGATCTCGCGAGATTGCGAGATTGAGCGGAGCAACATATTGTCGGCTGTCAGATGAAATACTGGTGGTATGTCTCTCGTATGTGAGAGTTCCCTTGGGTAAATACCACCGCAATGTCTATTTCTGCCGCCCTACAGCAGTGTGTAGTCACTGTTGAGTTCCGATTAGAAGGACATTGTAGCCAGTGTAACTATTGGACATAATAAGACCTAAGATCTCATGTCTCAGGATGGCGAGCGCAGTGGAATACCAAACAATACTTTGTAATTCAAGATGTTGAAATGTGTTTCTATCGTTTATGGGCGGGTTGTATGTCGGCAAGCTCGTCTCGTCATTCAAAGAAACAAAAAAATATCCCTGACTTCAATGTCCTCCTTTACAGTCAGTCAAAGCAATAAAAAAAAAAAAATCCCTTTTAACTTTTTTCGATTTAAAACACAGCATGAGAAAAATTTCATCTGATTAAGAAATTTTAACCTTCTATTTATTTGATAAGGTAAGTACTAAAACAATTCCTATTATTTTTTTTTTTTAATTATGTACTTCATTTAAATGTTTTATTTTTTTTAAAGAAGTTGAGGTCAATTTTAATATTATTAGTTCCTATTACTTATGTACTAACCAGTATTACTAATTCTTAAAACTAATTATCGCTGCGAAAGGATGACTTAACAAGTTTACCTAAAGAAGAATTATAATTTAACAAGACTGAAATGATTCGACTGATTTTAAGAAAGAAAATTATAATGTGACAGGAATTTAGAGATATTCATATACATATTTTATTTTTATGGCAATAATGAGAAAATCTATTCTATTCTTTTGGAAATAATCGATATTCAGCAGCATTATTAATCGTTCTATATAATTTAAGATCGTCGGCATAAAGCAAAAATGTTGAGTACTTGAAACAGTAACAAATGCTGTTTATAAAAAATAAATAAAATAGGTAACCGAATTTATCCCTGTGGAACGCCGAAAGTAAGTCACAGAATTCGAATGAAAACTCTTAATGCTAACACGTTGAGTTCTGTTTGTCACATATGCGAACCATCGCAATAAACCTATCGCATCTGCCATTTGGTGCGATGCATTAAATGCAAGTTTTCTAAAAATAATTTCGTGACTTGTACTTTGTGATCTTTTCTGTTAAATAAATAATCCGTATATAAAAGTAAGTTGGTACGATAAATCTTCTTTTCACAAATCCATGCTGTTCTTCAATTATGATATCATGCAAAATAGGATAAATCTTATTGTATACAAACCTTTCAAAAAGCTTCAACAAGGTGAAGAAAATGGAGATGGGTCGGTAATAATAATCAATGTTTTTGGATTCCATCGTATGTATGGGTATGACGTCCGTCTTTTTCCATATCTTAGGAAACGTACCCTCAGCAATACATATGTTACAATATAAGGAAACGATAATACCGCCACCTCTATGAACTGGAAGGTGTAATATTAAATAGGAAAGATACAGTTCGAGATTTCGGAGTATCTTTACCTCGACATCGAATTGATACTTCGTAACCATATAATAAATGTCTGTAAAAAAAAAAAACATCTACAAGATTGGGTTTCGTGCTGAAACGCGCAGAAGGGTTTACCAACAGTTAAGCTATTACAGCATTGTACAATGAACTAGTAAATAATAAGGAGTCAATTAGAATGCAATGCATTCATCTAGTCACCACATGAAACTAAAAATAGTCTCATGCTAGAACGGATTCAGAAAAAATTACTAAGTATCTGTACCAGAAGCTGTATGTCATCTGCCCGTTAATGTATCCGAACGTGTTTATAGTAGGTATGGTGGGTTGCGACGAATTGGCAACTAGACGAGAGCTAGCATTGGTAACATATTTCTTTAAGTTAATACTTAGCAAGATCGACAACCCCGGTTTGCTTGAAGCGGTGAAGTTTTCCGTGCCTGACAAATAGCTCGGTAGGCGGAGGCGACCGCGGCTGCTGGTGGTGCCGCCTGGAAGGACCAATTAATTAATATAAAGCACTTATCACACGCGCCTTGAGCATGAATAACGATGTTGCAGAAAAGATTAATATATTTTTGTGTACTATGAGTATTTCACTAAGGTCCGTACCTTATACGGTAAGGTATAACATTATATTTCATTGTTTATAGTACCTAGTTTTGAAGATAGAGAACATAGACTAAGGATAATATTATAGTATAACATAAGTAAGTAGTATAAGTAAATCAACAGTACTGTATTACGGATACCCTGTAAAAGTAGATGTTAAGTGGCAAATAAATAAATAAAAAAAATATCAAGTTTTTTTATAAAAAATTAAATATAACTAATGTATTATTTTTAAACTACTATAAAATTATGCCACAGGCCATCTAATCAGTCATAACTTATAAACATCGTCTCAGTACCATCACAAAATAGTCATAACCATTAAACGAAAAATCATTACCGTCGCAAGTAAAAATATGAGAGGCCACGTCTCCGATACTTTCTGGTAATTTTTTTTTTGTATATAGATTATTTATGATTATTCATATTTACATTTCCCGTCAAAATTTTCAAAATCTAAAATTTTCTCCCAATTTTCCAATATTGGATCCAAATCAGAGAATCACCCATAGCTTTAGTACTTAACACCATTAGAGTAATTTTGTGTCCTAATCGGCCGCTGGGACATGGAGAGACGGGAGGGTCAGCAGTGATCACAATAACCGCAGATATTATGATATGATATTAGTATGTATATAATACTAAAAATAAAACAACAAATGAATTGCACTCTTAAAGAGTTTAATAACTTTGTTCTTGGAACTGTGACAGAATAGTATTTATTGCCGTTCACTCGACTCGCACACACGCACACACACTCACAAAAGATGCGCGCACATACTTACAGATACACAGCCACACTCGACGTCATAAGTACAATTTATTTAAAATCTATACGCTCTGTTAAAATATATTTATTACTTAAGTACTAGTTGAGGATCACAAACAACAGATATAAGTACCGAGGCCGAGTGTCGAGCCTCGCGCTCGTCTCGGCAGCGGCAATGGCAAGTCCGCGGAGCGCTTCGGCGACGAGCGCTGCCGCGTGCGAGGACCGGCTCGCACACATCGCTTACTAGGCCACTTAAAGCTTTACAATTTACGTAATAAAATAACGCGGATAGTATCCTAAGTTGTACTTTAATCACCTAAAAATAAATAAAATCGTTACTTAACCACTACGACAACTATCACGATCTGTTGCTTTTTGTGTTCACATTAAGTTTCTATTAGAACATTGATAATACTAGGGTGCGCTCCGGGGCGCTGAGGCTCGGCTCTGCGCGGCGCTCGGAGCTCGGATCACAGCTCGCAAGTCGCACAGCCTTAAGCTCGCCGCAAGCGGGAGTCGGGAGTTTTACATCGACGCGGCGCGGCGCCGATGGACGCGGGACCGGCGGCACTACTACTGGATACGTTAACGTATGTACAGACCGCTCCTACAGTATACATATAGCTATGTTTACTTGTATAATAATATCGTCTTATCTCTGCAAAATATCACACTCCTTTAAATCAATCTCTGAAAATATTTCTTGCTCGGTAAGGGTCGCGTGACGTATGAGAAGGTTCACGCGTGGTGTGGCGGCGGCGGCTGCTTGACGGGCGCTAGTCTGTCGTCGGCCGCCAGCAGCCGGTCTAGCTCCTCATCCTCGTAGAACACCACGAAGTGCTCTGGTTTGGCGACCGCCTCGAAGATGGAGCACACGGAGGGCTTTACGTTGTAGAAGTACAGCGGCTGCCGACGCGCATGGAAGTCGGCCGTCAGCTGCTCGATGCTCTTGGCGGCAGTGTAATCAGCGCTGTAGATGTGCGTGCACTCGAGCACCACGGGCACAGAGCCGCTCGCCGCGAACTTGATCACCAGTCGCCGCACGTAGTCCACTGACGGGAACATCAAGCAGCGGTCCGGCGTGATCATCAGGTACTCCACGCCCGCCTCCGTCTGAAACAGAGAACACGCACCATCATTGGTGAGATCAGTCTGCCGCCGGGCACCAGTGGTGCGACTCACTTGTTCCGTATTACGTCATTTACTTACCTTCAACATCTCCACAGAGAACTTGGGACGCGCCGCGTGGTACAAGATGAAGATGATGTTCACTATAACACCGGTGAGGATACCCAGCTCGATTGGCAGCGTGAGACACAGCACGAACGTGCCGACACCTGGGATGAGGTCTAACTCTGTGGACGAGACAAATTTCCTTGTTACGTTTTAGGTCTTACACTAGGCTTGACATAAGTAAGTATAGTAAAAGAATGCGGTACTCACTTTTGGCGCGCCACATAGGTTTGATCACGTTATATTCGACCATAAACAGAATAGCGGAAACGATGACAGCGGCCAGCGCAGCCTTCGGAATGAATTCGAAATACTGGGTGAAGAACTGCAGTGCCAATATCACCATTAAACCTGTCACACAGAACATCGGCATGGTTATATAAAGTTAAAGAATTGCCGGCGCCAAATCATCAACGACCCGGTTAATGCTCACCAGTATATAAGCCGTTGAAGGTGGTCTTCACGCCAGAACCATTACAGACTACAGAGCGCGCGAGCGAGCCACCACCCGGATATGCCTGCATGAAGGAGTTGGCGATGCCGGCCACGCCGAGTGCGATCATTTCTTGGGTGGCGTCAATGGTACGACCATCGGAGAACGCTTTGCAGATGGCAATGTCCTCGAGCAGCACGATGAGCGGGATCACCAGCAACCCGGAGCCCAGCTCGGAGACCATATCTACGAAGTCGGCGGTGGTATTGTCGGCTCGCACGTAGCTAAACGGCGGCAGCTGCGGCACCGGCACGCCCGACGGGATAACGCCTGTATATCACATACAATACATAACATTATGATGCCTTACTTGTACACTTCTGACAGTAGGCGCTCTAATGCACCGGCATTACTCTACTCGTGACTCGTGTGAGATATGAAAACAATGGAGCGAAATGAGCGTGTGTCGAGGTCTACTCTACTAACCGCCACGAATATTTTCCGCTGGGAAGCGTACGAAACAAAAACACGCACATTAGAAATTGGAAAGTGTCAAGTGGATAACTGTGTCGCAGTTGAATTGTACCCACCCATGAGCCGAACCGGCGAGTGTCCGTAGGTAGCAACCAGCCAGTAGCCAAGCACGCCGGTCGCTACTACCACGATAGCGTTGCGACAAGTGCCCAAAAGCCACATGCATTTGGTGATAACTTTTTGGCGCGTATTCGGTCCTGATTCGGATTTGGCCCCCAGTTTAGTCATTCCTATTTTCTGAAACATAAATAGGACTGCTTAAAATATTGTTATGAGCAAAAGTGGGGGCGTGGTGGGGTTAAGAATACCACTCAAACATAAAAGGCAACAGATAAAGAGGAGAGATACTCACCCTCATGAGCAGCAGTAGCGCAATGCAGACGAAGCCGAGCACGGGGTCCCAGAGCGCGGCGCTGTGCAGGTTACGGAAGATGGAGATCCACTGCTGCAGGAACGTGTCGCCGGTGACAGTGATGGCGAACAGGTCCTTCACCTGCGACGTGGCGATCATCAGAGCCACCGCCGATGTGAACCCGGAGGATACCGGACCCGACACGAAGTTGACCAGGAAGCCGAGCCCCAGCACACCCATTAACAGTTTAACGATGCCCGCCAGGAAGCTAAGTAGCACTGCCTTCTCCACCACGCCGCCGGCCACCTGCCACGTGAGCAGCGAGGCGATGGCAGTG
Organism: Manduca sexta; assembly: GCF_014839805.1. Lineage (NCBI taxonomy): Eukaryota > Metazoa > Arthropoda > Insecta > Lepidoptera > Sphingidae > Manduca > Manduca sexta. The sequence continues at coordinate 701,084 of NC_051126.1, read as the reverse complement.
GGTCCCGCGGGCACGGCACGACACCCCCCCAGCACGATGTACACAAAGCAGCCCAGGAATGAGCCGTACAGCCCGTGCTGCGGAGGCAGCCCTGCGATGTTCGAATACGCCAGTGATTGCGGGATCACCGTCAGCCCCACCGTGATGCCGGCGATCAGGTCACCCACCGCCTTCTCCATGTTGTATTGTGGCAGCCATGCCGTGATGGGCACGCGCTTGTGAAGGGTCTTGCGGTTGAAGCGACGACGAAGCGCGGCGCACAGACGATCACGTGACGCGCTGTCCGATACTGCGAAAACAACCAAAATGTAAATACTCAACACACGTCGTATCGATAAATATTATACGACTATCGGGGAAGCGGTCGGAACCGTCGAACGTGCCGATAAAGTAAGGTGACCTTAAAAGGCCGCACGAGCGCACTCCAGCAGAAGGAATGAGCACGAGACAAGGCTGGTCGGCGGCCCAGCGTGGTGGTCAAGTTCAGGGGCGCGCGGTCGACGCCCCACGCGCACCGCACACCGCGCGCCGAGAGAGAGGCGAGCCGCTGTGTTAGACGGCGGGTACACCGCACAGGGCACCGGTAGCTGCGCCGGCACTCGACACTCGGCCGACGTGTGTCTGGTCGCTGTACTTACGTATGTAGTCGTTGCTGGCGTGCTTGTCGTCCGGCGGCGGCAAGGAGCCGGACGATTCGTTGTGCTTGCGTCGCGGGATCATTCTGCAACACACAAAACGTCATGATACTACTAACGTGTCTTGAATACTAGTTGCAGGTGAGAGTAATAAGTGCAATTTCATGTATCTTAAGTGACATGTTTCTTTCCGTTCGTTGTTCGCGTTGTGTAAGAATTAGACGTATTGGAAAATGTTCTAAGTCTATAGCAAAGGATTCACCGAGTCACTAAGTTTGGACTGCAATGAAGGGGGTAATAATTACTAATTACTACATGATAATACATTTTAGGTGTGGCAACAACAGGCTGATGCCACGCTATACACATTATAACACTGTCACTCGATGCTTCATAGATGAACGTATCTCCACACTCCTGAGCTTCAAGCCGAGAGTTCAACGTGCGTAAATGGCGAACAGAAACTGATAGCTGATTCGCCTCGTAACAAAATTAGTTTTGTATGACGACAGCAGCAGTAGTTTACAAGTGGTTGGACGCCGCAGCGGGAGCGCGAGCTCGGCTTGCACAACACGCGCCACGCGATGACGCGGCGGAGAGGATCGCGGGGGGAGCAGTGGGCAATGCCGATGAGCAGACCACCTACACACGTAGCGTACCAGTGCAGTGGTGCTAGTAACGGGCTCACGATCCACAGAAGTACATTAAATACGCAGTCGACACGAAGCTAGAATAATAAATTAAAGAAACAACGCGGCGGCGGCGGCGCGTGGCAAGCGGTCACGGCTGCTTTAACTAGGTGCTGACAGATGTACATCTCGTAGCGGAATGTTCCGACTTTGAGTTGTATTAAAAATTGACGCGTCAGCAGAGAGGGAAGAAATTCGCCTAATATTTTTTATATATTGACTTGCTAATTAGTAATACTGAGTGATAAAGGAAAGTTGCGTGTAGTGAATGCATTGCGACTGTGTGACGCGCGGACCGTGGAGCGAGTGTGATCGTGAGGAGGTTCCGATTTTATCATTCAATCACGCACTGCCTTTAAACATATTATGTAATAATAATCTGCATCGGCCAGCAGCTCATAAATACCGAGTATAGAGTTTTATTTGAATTACTTACGCTGAGAACAACACCGGAGCCTGCCGTACCGCAACTATTAGCGGTGGTATATAAATATATTTAATCATTAATGCAGTTAATCCGTTCGTTACATTAAATATTATTATTGGTAATTAAATTCATTTTTATTATTGTTTTAGTCACGTAGTGTCAGTTTTTCAATTTTAATATAATATTTTTCATTACTGTTATGAATAAAAATAACTTATGTTGTACAATGTACAGTATATGTACGCGTAACGACGAACGGGTGAAGAGTGCAGAGGAACGATCGGCGGTTGTCTAGAGTGGACGCGCGCGGTGAGTTGGTGCCAAGTGGCGGCCATCCGTCATGGCAGCGCTGACGCCGACGACAACTCCTAGAACGCGGCCACGATAACACACATACAATACTGGCACCACATGCTGTAGGCACTCGAGTCTCACAGACTAATACTTATACGTGTAATAATTGTTAGTAGTGCAAGCGGGCTACTTGACGGTTATATTATCATCATCATCAAAAGTCACATATTACATCACATCATCATAAAATGTGTCAAGGCGCTTACCTACACCTAGGATAGCCCCGACTATGAGAAAAATCGACGTAATGATTTAAGAAATCTAAAAGTGTAGTATATTTTTTTGGTATAATATAAATTGCATCACTGTATATATTGGGCGGAATTAATCAATTACTGACAAATCATTAAACATGTAGTCCCTATATTCCTATAATAATACGAATATCTCACTTGTATCTCTAATCAGTAATTCATGGTTAGCAAAATCCAACCAAGACATACCTCCAATCAGTGAGTTACCTTCTCACTGCATAAAATCATTTTAAATAAGTTCACGCCTGTAGTGCACGGGGGTCGATATCGATGCAAAGAGTTTGTTATTTTAATTATTTGTACAAAAAAAAAATACTAGCCTGTACAATTTTACGATCATTATGTTTGGACCATGGTTCTTATCAGTTTGAAATGCCACGGCTCAATCTATAGCAAACCAAAGTACAGTTTATCATGTTAACTTCCCATTGAATACAAACGTAAACAATATGTAGTTAAATGTTTGATAAATTATGACATTAAAACGGCGCGGCGAGTCGACGTCAATCATTGAGAATTGTCAACTGACAATAGTTGAGTAAAATAAAAATACCTTCGCCGCATTGGTTTAGTCCCACTTATCGCCGTGTGTATTCCGTCCCATGATCAATAATATGACAGGGGCGAGCCTATCGCCATATCGGGCCCAAATTACAGTCACCGTGCTGACATATAGCTAAAAAACTCAAAACCTCAGCGCTAAGGTCATACCGTAACACAACTAGACACGCCGTATTTTTAAATTAGTTTATACTTTAATATAGTTATAAAACAAAGTAGTGCATTCAATTTTTGTTGTGTATAAGAATATACATAGTTTTCTTTTTGTGCGGCACCGCATTATGTATTCAAATAATATTACGCGTGGCGCCGATTCTGAATGCTGACCGACTTGTATGTTAATTGTCATCTAATTAATTCTTATGAGAGTAAACGTGATGTGCAGACTCTCGAACCTCCGATAGCGTTGGATATTCCAGCAAAACGACGCGCTAACCGTATTTTTAGGAGTTTTCTATTAAAAAATTGTAATACGTTAGATTTTGCTCGCGATTTCGCCCGTGTAACTTTTCCAGTATTAAAGTTCCTCTATATATATTTTAAGGGATAAAAATAGTCTATATATATGTAGCCTATATTCTTCCCAGAGTTTCAAACTATCTCCATACGTATTTTCAGAGATATCCATAAGGTAGTATTTGAGTGTATCGCGTTCTAACTGGCAGACAGATGTGACGAGGGACTTTGTTGTATAATATATTTAAAAGAGGGACAATTCTGTCATACATGTGTGTTGCGTAACTATAGCCGTTTATGCAGTGCACGCAATGGAAGCTCTCAAAAGGAATAAATTTTCCCCGTTTTTGGAACTTTTTCACTAACGCTCCGCTCCTATTGGCCATAGCGTGTAACCATGTTTTGTAACCTATAGCATTCGTCGATAAATGGGCTATCCAACACTAAAAGATTTTTCCAATTCAAATCAGTAGATCCTAAGACTATATTCTTAAGATTCGTTCAAACAAACAAACTCTGTAATTTATTGTAATAGTTATACAATATACATGTACAAAGAAAACTAAAACATTGTAACCGCGATAAAATACGAAAAATATTTTAATTTTAAAGAAAACTTAAACAAAATTTCTATATGTTATCTTTACTTTGCTTGTTTAAAATTTCTTATTAAATACTCCCGAGAGTCGACATTGAAGACCGGTGAAACCAACATTACCCCAATAAAGATAAAGGGTTTCACCCCATGAAAAAAAAATAAGTTTGTCAAATTGTAACCATATATAGGTATACCTACCTAACCTACAAGTTTGTACGGAACTCTCGGTGCGCGTCTCACTCGCACTTCTCCCTTTTTTTAAAACCCAAGAATTTGTTTTTATCATTTGATGTTATTATTTTGCTTGTTAATTACCTTGCTACTAATAACTAATCCAACAAATAATAACATTTTCCTTATTCATGTTAGTTTTATTGTTTACTTGTGTTCGCTCGCGGCTTCGCCCGTGTGAAACAGTTTTTCCGAAATAAAAGTCTCGCTATATATCTTGCCGGAATAAAAAGTAGCGTATGTCCTTCCTAGGGTCTTAAATTATCTCCATACTAATCTAATCGAAATATATAGTTTTTATTCTATAAGCGTGGCGGGGCTTTGTTTTATACGTAAGGATATTTTGTGTTTAATAATGTTATCGGTTAAATGACGCTAACTATTGGTTTGTTACTGATACTTAAATAACTACAATATGATTTTGCATTATACGCCTGCGCGAGCGCAGTGTGTTTGCTGGCTATAATTATACTTTATAATATTCTGTGTAATATATATGACAATTTAATATAATTATATTATATTTCACGCTGAGTTGTTTATAACGAGTGGCTCGGTGACGCAGTTGTATCACATGCGCGGTGTGACTCTGTGAGGTCGCCGGTTCGAATCCCGTGCAAAGCGATTGTTGACGATCAGAGTTCTTAACTAATATGCTGTTTGAATGTCTTTGTCGACGATGAACCAGTTGAATTAAAAAAGGCTCAAGGTAAGAAAATCTCCTAATATAGTTATTAAATCACGAATGACATAAACCGTTAACTGGCAGAAAAATAAAATAACAAAGTATACTCCGTCCTATTCGGCGATACCATATTTGAATATATAAAAAGAACTACATTTCCATGAAAAGTATTCGGGTCTTTGTGTTTGGAGTGCTAACATTGATATTGGGTTTTTCTGCTCAAAATCGGCGAGCGAGTCTGGACTCTGCGCCCTTTACGGCGATATGGAGTGGTACTTAATCGATTTTGATAATATTTTCACTGATACAAAGCTACATTACTCCAGAGTTTATATATCTCGGGGAATGAGCGTTACCGTGGGAAAAACCTATATAAGATATAAATGCTAGGGACCACGTCTTGACTTTACGTATCTATAGTTATTTAATAAAGTTATAGTTCGTTTCGTACTTGAAGGAATCTAGGTGATTTGACACAGAATTACCGCCCTATTGGGTGTTCGCTCACGGTATCACGGATCATCGCGCTCGACTGTATTATCCTAATATAGAGCTACTGCGTGGGAGAGCTGAGGGAGCGAGGCCGAGGGATGCGCGGCGCCATCTCGGACACAGACCGTGGTGACTGCTGTAGGCGCTCGATTTGGCCCCCAACACGTGTGTTCTGCTCTTTTACATTCCCGGTCATGAAGTCTCCTGTCGCAGGGTACCAACTTTGACCCCCGTGACGTTTCATCGTGCAAATACCTGTTCAAACTGGCTGGAAGTTGTCCATAATATTTTAATACCCGGCGAAGCTAAAGGCGTTGTAACTTAGCGCTGCGCAATAAAGTCAATCGTGTCGATATATTGCAACGCGACGGAATCGTATTCTATGGACATTCTTCAATTTCACATTTTTATTTATTTATTTATTTAGAAGCTTTAAAATTCCGGAGACTGCCATTAAAATACATATAAATAATTTTCGCACTATTCACAACACTGTATATAAAAGAGCACCTGCATCCGAATGAGGCTCCGAGAGAACACTTTGGAAGATCCCGATATTCTTAAAGTTTAAGTTTTTCTGAGAACTTCACGTACATAATATGATTTTTCTGCGGTATGTGAGGACGACACAACCGTTTTATTTATTATAATTATATATTTAAAAAATACGCCTGTTAGGATATAGCGTGTATTGTGCGCACATGGGTCATTATTTGAGGAAAATGTTAATGTACTACACCTGCATATGAAACAATATTATGAGGAATGCTAGTCAAGATAATATTTTATATGATCTTAATGTATAAAATACGCACTAATTACACGATTTTTTTATATGCGGAGGAAATAAATATCAAATTGTCTGTAATAAAAATACACTTGCGTACCGTTATGTTCGCCGACATGACTACATGACCACGAGCACTACAGGCGCCCATAATGTTACAGGCGATGAAGCGACACAGAGCGCGCGACCGAACGCGTCTGATCTAAACGGAGAATGAGTTTTTATGTGATTTTGCGACATTATTGTGGGTTCTTTAAGCAGATGAAAAATTATTTGATTACTTGAATTACTGAATTATGTCTATATTATTTCATATTCCAAATGTATCTGTTTATCAATTGTTGTTTCACATTACATAATATGTAATGTGAATCTCAAAATTATACTAATAAAACACTGCAAAAATTTAATATCGAGACGAATCGTGTGGTCACACTATCGTATTGTATATATCGATATATGCATTCCGAATTTTCCTATTCCGGTAGAGGAAACCCTATGATGCCCGATGCACGGCGGTATAGGTTAACTGAAACGGCACAAGCGCGCGCAGTACGGCGCGGCGGCGCGCTATTTGTTTCAATTAAAACGCAGTTAGCGGTTAACATTTACGGGTTAATAGCGAACGTCGAGTGTGACAGCAGGTGGGTGGCGGCGGCAGGGACAACACCCGCTAGTAGTGGCTACACTATTGGCCGTGTAGTCTATTCATAATGTGGCACTTGCGCGTTTCTGTGCATTATAATTATATTATAGCGGTCTCGTTAAGATGAGGGAGTCGGTAGAATGTGCAGGTACAGATGGCGCGGTCGGGCTAGTCGGGTGCAGCCCGCTAATGTCAAGGTTCACGCCGGGCGCATTGTATAGCACGCATCATGGACGGAATGAATGCAAGTGCCGGTCCTGCAATTATACTCGGCGCTTTCTCGGGGAGTAGTGCGTGTAGTCAGACCTTTTGTCAGAAATCTACACTTCTAAGCTACAAGCAGAACACGAAACCGATCACAGGGAAAGATAAAAATCAGATTTTCGATACATTATTGGACAAGAGTAGAATTAATCAATATTATTCCGTTGTATTAGTATCTGGAAGACTGACAACCTTATTCCTGAGGTGCGCCCGCGCCACGGTGTGTAGCGGCGCGGCGCAGCGGGCACTGCAGGTGCTCACTCTCCTGACTGATTGTTAGCCCCACGAGTATTGCGCGCCCGGAGTGTCGAGAGTGCGTGTGGCGGGCGGGCCCGGCGGCACTAGCTGGTCAGTGGTCACTGCGCGAGCACTGTTTGTTACGTACGGCGCGGCGCGTTGTGTTGTGTACGCGGCGCGCGTTCCTCGTGGTGCGCGCGTGTTTCAGAATAATGTTAATGACGAAAAACGATTACGAAAGTGGAGCCGGCGCATTACAAACTGCCAGTACCGATTAACTTATTACGCGGGCGACATTATGAGTCCGATAACGAGCCAGGAATGCGGCCCCCGGCCGTGACTCATATTTCGTTGAAGAAAATTTTTTTCACACAGTGGGAGCGGTGGTTGGCGGGCTGCAGTCGGCGGTGCGGCCGCTACCTGAGCGGGCGCGGAATTCAGGGCCGCGGTGTTGAGGCGCCGCCCCCACAGGAGCCGGGGTTCGGGAGACACTCACTTGTAGTTGCGTGTTGGGGACGCGGGCTGGTGCGAACGATGCTTGCGGTGTCAGCTGGACATGGGGCGCGAGCGGGCAGACGGGGCGCGCGGCGAGCCGGTCGTGGTGAACTCGTGGAGCGTGCGACGGGCGGAGCGGCGTGCGCCGGCGCGGAGTAAACGTGCGAGCGGCGGCGCGGTCCGGGCGCGACTGCCGCTGCGGTGGTGCCGTGCGCGCGGTGTCGATGAGATGCGCCGCGCGGAGGCTGCGGGCCGGGCTCCCCCGCCGCACCCCGCACCGCACACCCCGCACACCTCACGCCGTCGCCCTGCGATCGCACCCCGGCGCGTCGCTGACACCGCTGCACCCTTGCTCCTGTCCCAGCTACTATTCGCTCCAGTAAGCCTGCACTGTTATAATGAGCGTGTTTAAAGACTGGCTAGTTAGTTCATAAATTTGGGAGAATACATAACATTTTGCATGTTTGCAGGGCATGCTTTTGCATTTCATCCCAAAACCGCGGCGGCACTCGTCATTGGTAACGTTCTGATGTGGCGTGTACAAGTCAAATGCTATTTGCATTAAAAAAATACACTTGAACCGACTTGCATCAACATAAAAAATTTATTGTAGTTTCGGTCGTAAATTGTAGCTCAATTATATAATCAAAATTGTCTTATAGATTTTCATGCGGTTTTCCTCAATGGACGGAGTGCTAATTCTTAAATGTTTTGTACGTTACAAAAAAAATAATGTGCGTAGCTTAGGCGAGTCACTAGTTGTTCAAATTTTATTCATTTCATAGATATTTTTTTTATGATTAGTCTCATGATGTGACGAAGAATTACAGAGATATTTGTATTAGGATCCCAAATGAATACAGAACATTAGTTTCAGACGATTTGTAGGACACAGTTTGTTGTGTGTCCCGTTAGCCAAACCTGTTCCTTATAAGTTACGCTGCACAATGTACAAATCAATCAATCAAAGGTCAAATCTGAAGTCTCCGTACGCTCGGCGACCACGTGCGTGCACCGCGTCGGCCCGAATTCGATGATGACATATGTATAAACAAATATGACTATGTGTTAGAAAGCCTATGATTGGTAACAATAACAACAATTTTACTATAATCCATAAACACTTGAGTCACACATATTATCCGAAGCCCACATCTCACACTACACGTTTGTTGCGACCTCTCGTGGGCACCAACTGCGAGAACCGTTCTGTCTCGCACCTACACCCAAAACAAGCAGATCAACCTGAAAGGTCAATATCATATTACTGTGTGTGTGTGTGTGTGTGTGCTGGACGGTCCTGCGGCCTTGCGCTTCAACGCTCGCTACGCCGGGAGGGTGTTAATCTCTACATAATCTGAGTAAGTGAGTGGTCGCAACACCAGCTCTGCGCCGCGCCGCCCCGTGGCGGTCCCATGTCGACCTTCTCTCGGTTGGCACAGGCTTATGCGTCTGTCAATACCTTAATTAAAAGTGACATAATAATGAAAATTTTTCGCGATAAAACAAGCGACGAGCAGACACAAGCATGAAACGCGAGGGCGCGGGTTCTATGCCCACAACGAGACTAGCGTTGATTATATCCGTGAGTGTTTATTTCAATTACCGGTTGGAAAGTCCCTCAAACTTGTATTTATACTTAAGTGACGATTAGGACTCCGCTCGGTTTCTTTGGTTTATTTTTCTAAAACACTATCGTGCAATTACTAATCAATATGGGCAGCAATTTATGTACTGCGGATATGCTGTGATGAGTTGCGTCAAAATAATGAATATTAGAATATTGGAATATACTTGCTCATGGGGAGTACCTGCTCTATATAAAACAAAAAGCTCAGAGGGCGGTAGAGATGCGCGAGCGCGTTGAACTCTTCACTGAGCGACATATGCGACGTGCACTGCAAACGACACGTGACGCGTATCACCTGGCACGGCGTAGTTTGACCACAGGGCGAGTCTACGAGCTTTTTTCGTCGTTTAGTTATACAGAAAAAGTTTTTTTTAAAGCATTTATCATTTAAGAGCTGTTGAGTAGTTTAGCTAATTAAGATCGCTTCCTAAAGCGCAGACTCCGCATTTCCCTCGTAAATAAAATGCACATTGATATTCAGGCGACGTGAGCGGACGGCGCGGCGCAGTCACATGACCACCGCACGCACACCTTACGCACACTGCGCCTCATTGCGTGCGCGTGTGTACGAGCAGCGTGAGCACCCCACACCTACTTTTATACATCAGAATTATTTTAAAACCTTTTCAACCATGATTAAAGAAGAGGATGTCTCAAAATCCTGCTATACCTAGTGAACTGAGATGTGGCAGACAGGCCAAGTAAAATCCTGTGGCGGTAATTTTCACATGAATAGAAAAGTTCCGACATGCGTCGCATAGATAATATCTCAAATTAGTAATTTCCAGGATCAATCTAGAACGAACTTGTTATCCATGACCCAACAGGTATGTGATATGAGCGGCGCAAAGTGCACACACGGCGGTTTAACCGCGGGTCCGGCCCGTCTCGCCGCACAGCACGTTCAAAGTCAAGGCTGCAACAGCGATTGACGGCCGCCACATCACGTCTTCTACCTATTACTTTGTGCAGCCGATTGTTATTGTGCTCTGGACGTGCATTCAGGTATTACTATAGAGAGAGAGCGTTCCGTATTCAGCAAGACTGTAAGTTTTTCAGTACCTACATAAAATACATCCGATAGTCGCTCGCCGCACGTCGCTTGTAAACTCGACTCGTGAGCGAAAGCGTCCGCGAGAGCGGTCGCCTTGACCCACTTGCGATGCCACACTGACACATTTCGTTTGTGCGCGCATGCACCGCGTAAACCAGCAGGCCACTGCGACAACCTGTTACTAGTTCTATTGTGACTACTGATTGTGCGAGAGTAAATACAGAGCGTTGTCTCTTACAGTGGTGGCGACGGCGAAGTTATGTGTAGGTATGCGTACGAGGCGGGGAGCGGGTGTCGGGCGGGGGCGCCGCGAGTACCGCTGAAAATTCACGTGACGCGTTCGGAAAGTGGTCGTGCGGGGTCGTCGACCGCAGCGCTGTGGCGTTGCGGCGCCGGACGTGCAACGCAGGCGCATTGGTCGAAGCGGCGCCTGCGGCAGGTTCTGGGGGCTCCCTGCACCGGCGCATCGGGGGCGGTGAAGGGCCGCCGCGGCGCGGGGCGGGGGCGCGTCATGTGACTCCGGAGGTGTGCGGAGCGGGGCCGCGAGGTGCGGGGAGTACGGACGACGGGCCGCGTGGACCGACCCTGCGGCCTTTCATGATGCGCGTGCGTTCGACTCGCGGCTCGGTGACTCAGCGTGTGACGTCAGCTCACACTAGAAAGTGTCCCGCGAGCTTTATCACAATGCCACGCTGCGTGGTCTGTACCTATGACGTATAGTATGTGACACGTCTTGCTTATTAACCATATTATCGACATACCACCTAGGCACTCATTTGAATACCTCTATTTGAAAACCTACAATATTAAAGTTTGACCGCGATACGGTGACAAGCTGGACCTCTATTGCATTACTTAATGAAAAAAAAGCTAGATCATCATCATATCTATGGTCACTACCTATCGCGACTCCTAGCATATTTTTGGTGAAGTGGGAGAAGATCCGCTGGCCGGCCCGGGCCGGCCAGCTGCGGCAGGTTTTATACAGACCATACTCGAATGAGATCTAACATCATCTAAGAATGGTGTCCACTAGGTCAAGGCATGACGGCCAACGGACGATTCCCGACGCCCGTCGAAGACCGCCAACGAACGCCAGCGACCACCAGCCACCGAGACCCACGAGTAGCCATATTACTAATTTGTCGCATGGAGCGCAATTGTTGCGACAGGCCGCTTTCATCGAAGCCGCGAGTGCACCGACACCACACTTTATTGTTAGAAGCAACTCGAGGCTTTCGTCCCGACCGCGCCATACACAGTACAGCATTTGGTTCAGATACACTATGATTAATATAAATAAGACAGATTTATAATATACAATATTACTCCATTAATGGGTAATAGCGTTTTCGGTCATAGGTATTAAACATAATTATGTCCACATTCAAAAGACTGACTATCACTGTACCAGATAACGTTATTAGAGTTAATGGATTAATCGTAGAAACGTAACAGATCAACATTAAAACCTCGACTCGCTTCAAGTTAAACCTTCAAGTGTGCGAAGGCAGTGGTGAGGAAGGCGGCGCGACAGAGACCAGCGGGAGTGGAGCCGCCCGCCGACGTGCATCTCTCACCCTATGTGAGGGCGCATATTTCACACTAATTCAAATTGTATTCTTTCTTAACTTTAAGTCTATAAAGCCGTTAATGCGAACGTTACAGGTTTGTGTCCAGCAAATAAACTATCAAACGCAGATCTCATAATAATAATACCTATTTCAAATACAGCGTGAAGGGATGCTACAATCCTGACGCAACACAAACTATACAACATTTAAGAGGAGTAAAGCGGCCGGCTGCGTGAGGCTTAATCTCCCCTATCAGCCGACAGCTGTCGCTTTGTAAGGCTCCCTGTGAAGACACTAGTTCTCAATGAAGTAAATCATTGAGAACTAGTGAAAAAAAAAGTTGTTATCCCTCGCGGCGAGCAACAGCTGCATTTTCTGTGCGGAGCGTTAGGGGTGAAGAGGAGACCGGGGTACACACACGTGTCCTTCCACATACAATATGTGTAAGTGTAACGCGCAGTAACGCTAACATATTTGTTTATCGTATTTGTCAGTGCGCCAGTCAGTCGTCGAAAATTCAAAACAATACTATAAGTTAACGTTACGTTATTCGCGACATGACATGACCTAATGCTTTATGTCTTTGTTTTAATACAGCTGTACCTACGTTAGCCGCACTGTTGTCAATTACGAAGAATCTTATTCAATCGAACTCCTTCGCCGAGCCAAAGCTTCTCATTGCTTTGTATTGCCGGTTGGCGGTACAACATTGTCTTACCTGTCGGTTATTGGTGAGGCGTTTACTTAGAAATAGTCCCATATTTATAACAACCACGTATGGCTTCTGGGAACAGGACGCCACTAAACTCTCTCGGTATTCTTCCGATGTATATCGCACATGCTCATAGATGGGGCAATTTCAGTGACAGCAATCGAACAAACGGCAGTTTGCAGTCAATGACGTGGACACGCAGTTAGTAACATGTCACGCTGCGGTCGGTCCCGCTCGCGCTATTGCGTAGCACTAGTACTACTCATCGGGATTCCGCATTTTGTGAGTCGCACAAAATTGCCATTTTCATGAATGTTGATGTGAGCGATGACGCGAGCCTCGCGGTTATGTGGCTTGTGAGACTGCGCCTCCCTTAGACTATGAACTTGTGACGTGATGCCTGAGCGCACCACCGACGCGTCACACTTGCCACGAGGGGAGGTCGTGCTTAGTGTATGCATTTTTATAAAAGAAATATAATTGGGCGAAGACCTATTGTGGCAATTCATAAACCGTAGAGGTGTCCCAACAGACCCGCTTGCTCGCCACCCTTATCCCCTTCGCACACGTCACGTGCGTACGCATTGTATTTGTACATAATAAATAACAATACGAGTTAGCAGCGGGACATAAGTTAGTGGCGGTTAACGTTATTTTTATTGGTGCATTGTTCGGCAAGTCGGCGGAAAATTGCGTTCGTCACGAGTTATTGAATAGCGCAGTGAGCTATGCGCGGCGAACTAATACCACACTATTGGAATGCGCTCTCGTGTCGCTAATTTAAAAAAATAACTAACATAACTAATTAATTATAAATAAAATACACTAATTGCGCAGTACAGCATATTACCGTATCCAGGGACAACCTTTTAATTTTTGCACCAACAGCTAATAATTTTGATTTGTACGTGCCCGAGACAGGCTTAAATATTTCGCCATATGGTATTTATGACGCTACTAGTTCAACAGCCGTTTCGCCATGACTAAAGTGAAACTAACGATGCCCCATATCTTTAAATCACCCGGCCAGTTTACGCTACACACTACGCCGAAGATGATATCCTTATAAACCTAAATACTTCACAAAAAATAAATAGTGCCGCTCGTTTAAGCTTTCATGCCGGTGGATCATCGGGATATCGGGCATGAGAGATATACCAGTCCATCACGGCTCGTTTCCACAATAAAGAATGACTTTGATATAGGTATATATTAAAGATTAAGCTTATTTTAGGACCTTCGACAATTTATATAATGGCGGCATACACACAACGCATCCAATAGTGCTTGATGACATGTTTATAGCGAAAGCCGTCCCGGAGAGCATATTGGGGCGTCAGCTTGGCGCCCTGCCCCTTCGCTCTTCCACGGACTCGTGACCCGCACAAGGTCGACCGACGTCCTCTGGCAGCCGGCCAACACAACACGTGACGTCATGAGATATCTTAAATAATACTTATCGACGCGAAGTACGCGTGTGATGAACAAGAGATATGCCGCCGAGCTGACGTGCGCCGATCTCTTCAGATAAAGTAAAGCAGACTGATAACAGCGGCACGCGTGTGCCGTTCGTCACGTGCGGGGAGCGGACTCGCTTCTGCGGTGACGCTGGTACTCCTGTGAGTGGCGGTAAAATCAGGTATCACCGCTTGCTCATTTGCGAAAATACATAGGCGTCGGCTCAGCCGCGCTAAATACGACATAACCACTACCTTATAGCATACCGGGTGCCTGCAGTGTGTGAGAGGTAGGGAGAGGTGCAACAAATCCAGCTACTGTCTACTATACTATTTCCCCCTCATGATGGACAATGAAGAACAGTATCCTCAAATCAATATGAGCGGCCGCAAAGAGCAGACCCGCGGCAACAGGCGAGTGCGGCCCGCGATCAATACGCGCCAGAACAGCTCGCCGCTCGCCACCGCCACTTGTCCATTTCATTTTGACTGTCTGCCGACAGCTGAGAGCGAGTACCGATCTCGCATAATATTAGCATTGCATTCATTTATATTCAACAAATTTAAATACATAGTTTCCAATGAAGAAAAACATTCCTGCATAATTATGGTTATTAAAGATATGGAGCGAGATATATACCTATATAGACTTCGTCTCCACAATATCAGTAATAATTAATAATGAGTAATATTTAACTGAATTTCATTTTATAGCACAGCTAAGGATTCAATACGTTTAGAGCGCAGGCAAGACCATCTTTTTGTATTACTAACGTTTTCTATTCCACGAGATAAACCAGGATCTACTTTTGTATGATTTGTTTTAAGCTAGACCGACGCGATGAAAGTAAATTATAAACATGATAATGTTGTTAAGGGGTGGTTCGTCACACCTGATTGCATGACACTGCGGCACGTCATGGGTCAGCCGGGCTAGTTTAGGGAGAACCGTTTCACGAGGCGCACCGGTGCGGCCGCGCTTCGGATATCGGACAAGGTCGCGCGTTATTTGTGTGTGTGTGTGTGTGTGTGCATTGCTCGGCATCGAGTCGCGTCGGGCACGCATCTCACGTTAATCGTGAACTCACTTACATAGACCTTGCTCCCTCAACAACCTAAAACACCATTAGGAGTTGAAGTAACATATTCGCAAACGGAACACGGCTTCTGCCGCAATTTAGATTGCTCATGCCTAAACAGCCCAAAATTCAGAGCCTACGCTACACTATTCGCTCTACAGTATTTGTCAAATAATTAAATAATACATAGTAAGTGAGACTCAAACACATCATAATGAGTACCATACGTCTAATAAATGATGAGCACTCAGCTCTGGTAACAGAACATAAAGTATAAACAACTTATTTGTGGATGTTTCTTATGATGGATTGTTTGGCGTTAGGGGGCGAGGTATGGGGGGAAAAGTATGTGTGGAACGCAAAACAATGGACCATAAACAGTGGGACAGCGGCGCCGCACCGGCGGGACCCGGACATCGCTCAATCTATATACTCATACACAAAGCGGAAGAGTTTGTTTGTTGAACGCGCTCATAACATGAACTACGAAACCGATTTGGTTTTATTCACTAATAGGACGCTACACTATCCTGACTATTTCACACAGGCAGTATCGCAGGCAAAACCTAGTACGTAAAATACATCATTTCTTTCACTCGATGAGTGCAAGTAATACGACACACCCTCCTCTATTCCCGTGTTTTATTTCAGAGTTTAGAATGTGCTGAGGGCGGCGGAACAAGATGCCTCAGTTTCAGTATCTCTGTCATCTGCAGTTTCTGTTTCGTTGTCTCTAATATCCCAGATGTAAGAAGAATACCTATATATATTATTGTGGACGATTTTACGAGTAAGCATTAATAATAATTATTCAGAATTATATCTTGGTACATAATAATATAACATTACTATATCGAGGACCCACAGGCAGCGGCATCAGTATAGTATAGGATAATGTGGCGACTAGCGAGGGCTCGGCCCCGTCGGTTGATTGCCGGCGTCGCTCCAGCCCTCACAGCACGACCCGCGGCACGCCTCCCATTCCCTCTTAATTAAACCGAGCGCCCTATAACTCTCGCGAACTCTCGTCGCTTTATGAGTTGCGTGTTTGCAGATACAAAGTAATGATGCAACAGAGTAGGATATGAAATTAGGGATTAAGTGGAGAATTACAAAGAGAAAATATATGAACGAATATCGTGACGATGAAAGGTTATGTCAGGGCGTCATACAGTAGCTGCTGAGCTAGAGCTGTTGCAGCGTCCAACACGATTTAACTGCAACTGCTTATAGCGTGGTATCCTAATTTTACGCTTATTGCAAATCATGTTCAAGTACCGTACTTGCAGAGGCGTTGAGTTTCTGCCCAATATCACGCGCGCTCTAACAACAGGCTATGCAGTAACACATCATTATGAGCGTAAAAACAACCAGTTTAATTTGTTAGCGACCTACAGCATTCTATGACCACACAGTGTTTACAAAGAGCTATCATTTTGAGACGCGGACGGCGAGGTAGGACTTATAGGGTGCACCTTGCATCCGAGTACCGAGTTAATATTACCGCTGCAATATATTACCATTATAGTACCTTCGCAGGCCCTCGACTGCGAGCCGGGAGAGCTGTCGGCGTGACAAGCGACACGTGACGTGGTCGCGGGGAAGCGACGACGTGCTCGCGGGTGTCGCAAGAGAGAACAGACCCAGCACGTGCCCAGTACACGTGGACTCGTTCTCAAACAATATGCACATAAATATCATTTGCACTACATTATCATTGCATGTCGATGCACTAGATCATTATGGGTTCCTGTTGCAACTGCCTTCCTAGTAACAAATCTTTATTTAAATAATGCGATTAAAGCCCTAGAGAGGGTTGCCACGTACACTGGCACCCGTTATGCTCATGATGACAGCAGCTGTAGTGAGTGCAATGTACAGTGTTTCCGGCGGTCAGATGATGATGATGATTGATGATGAAGTTGGTCGCGCGTAGTGTCTGTGATGATTTCTACGAGTGCAGCACGTGCGGCGTGCAGTACGTGCGCGAGACAAAGCGCCGCGCCGCTGATAGCGGCCCGTAACTGCGCGGCGTGCTGGGACGTGTCTGCACATAATACTGCACAGCTTCCGTCACCGCGCGGCCGGCTGCACTCACAAAGCGAATAACCGGTGACCAATAAATATCACTAATGATATAAATCCTCAACCTACCAAGCCACTAGGTCGACAAGTGGCCGCGAGTGAAAAGATTGTAACGTATTAGATGTTAGGGTCGTGTTGGTCACGTGAGTCATTAGAAAGTGAAAGGGCCGCAGCAGGTAGCACGCACCACGCATCGACAGGCCTCATTTAGTGGGTGACGTCACACCACATAATTAAAAAAACCATGTTGCAATAATAAAAATCTAATGGTATAAATATTCAAAAGCATTCGTGCTGCTCCATCTATCAAAGGCTACATAACATGCTATTTAAGAGTTAATCTAAATGCCCTTTAATATATACATTGTACTAGAATTAGCAACATGTGCTGCACAGCATCATTCCAATACAACTCGCACTTTTATAATTATCGAAAATTTATACAAAATTCAGAAGATAGCATATGATAAAATTAACTAAACTATAGGGTTATACTTATATCCATCAAACAAACTACAACATCATTATCTTGGTACTCAAACGCAGGTACTCAGCCCCGTGATTTTGTTCTTAAACCTTAACCTCTCGACAGTCACTGCGCATGGAAGCTGTCCCAAACTCCCATCTAATAACGCGCGACTGTGTGATGACGCATTTGTTTTATAACCATGCCTAAAATTGTCTAATCCGCAACTTGTCAATTAGGATGAGGTGTAAGACGCTGAGGCGAGCGAAAACCCGCTTCGATCCGTGCCGTAAACAGCGACACAGTTCCTCGTGACTCGCCTGACTCGCACCCGAGTGCTGACTCGGCTCGACACCGTTTCGCGCCGCGTCGCACCAGCCCGGCATGTGAGTCCGTGGCGCAAATAGATAATATTATATTATTATTCATAATACATAATGTTTCCGTCGCTGAAGATGAAATCTAAAAATCTTTTATATTACAGTTCGCCAGGACTACAAGAAGTCCCGATTTTGAAGGTATATCGAATTATTAAGAACTATTGGATTTGGTGACAAAAATTGTAAAATTAGGGTTAGGTACAAGATCTAATCACCTTGAATGATTAACCCCAGATAACCCCTAATTAGATATTTCACGTGTGTTGCGCTATAGTTAATTATCGTTTGTTGTTGTTTTGGTGGCGCGGCACCGCACTGCTGCGCCGCTACGCTACGATTCGTTCCAGCGAGAAGTTCGTCACACGCGCGGGGCTCGTTACGCGGCACCTTCGACCAATAATATTTACTTCTAGATATCAACACTCCGCTGACATGCCGCTACATTTTGTCAAGCTGAATAACAATATTTACACAGGCATTTGACACACTTCTTCACTCTGGCACATAATAGAGCACAATAAACAAGCAGTTTGTTTTGTTCGTATGTGGTTAGTGATCATCGTTCATGACACCCTTAATGCTGGTGGAAACGTAACACTCATGCCACTGCAGTCAAACCTGTCTAGAATATTCCCGAAGGAGCTCCAAGTTGACCAGCTGTACGGCAGTATATCTGTCACTTGATGTGATGGGAATTAAGCTAATCAATACAGCTACATGGACTTGGATTTATAACTGAAACAGATTCTTATATATATTTCCATCAAGCAGTCGACTCCCTTGACAGGAACATGCTGCTAACGAAGTATCCATTTATGTCAACAGATATATAATGTCAGAAAAACAATACGTTGGCACTACAATATGGTGACCACTGAGAAGCTCATGGTAACTAGAATGCAACAGTGTCGCGACCAACGACAGATGTTACGTACCGTGACGATCGTTATACACTTCAGCAATGAGAGAAAGTTTAAAAAAATCCATATTGAATGACGAGTTAGTTGTAATCATTTCCAGTTGATTTGGCGGAACGATGTCGTCACGGCTGGCACGGGCGTGGTGCCCCGCCGCCCTGCAGAAGTAAGCGAAGCGCATAATATGAGTGACGGCGCGGGCACCTATTTAAAGACTCAATTACCTCGCCAAACCATTTATCTGTTAACAGAAGGGAGGCTGCAGCTGTGTTCTGCGGTTATTGGCTAGGTAGTATAATCGTACTTATGTATTTACATGGACATTTCACCGGTTTTTCGCTGCAGGCTGCTAAGACAAACGGTGATGGGAGTTGTACTAATAACTAAGAACGTTTAGGAACAGTATCGACACGTACTGATATTCGTTAACTCGCCTGAGACATTGGGAATGGTGTTAGTGTGTTGCATGAAATTCAATGTGTGAGCGAGATCAGTGGCGTAACAAAGTCGGGGCGGGGAGCGCGGCCCGCCTCAGGTGGCATTTTTAGGGAGGTGGCAAAATAACAAAAAAAACTTATTTTTTTTACTTTTCTGGCTTGGAGGGACGCACGTGACCCTTATTACTTCAAATGCATTTTATTTTGCTCTCGCTCGCTGTCCTGGTGCAGCTAATTTTGGTTTCGCCCCGGGCGATACACTGCGCCACCGAGCGAGATGAATAAAGAAGAGTGGATGACAGATGCAGCTTGGACTTAAATAAAACAAAAACATAAAACAAGACATTTACAGTGAGAAACTATATATTAATTACGAACCAATGCCACATATGTACATATTATGTAATATGTATAACGCTTAACAAATTCGGCCCAATATTTATCGTCATAACCTCAACGCTGGCTGGCATATCGTCTCATGGTGACCCCAGCCACAAACATTCTCGCCCAGGCGCCTTTGAGACCGGACGACAATAGTAATTGCACTTTCGCTGCAAAATAAGTAATTATATCAGTGAGCTATAATAATTTTAACCCACATATGTACCTACGCTTGGCCAGAACTATCGTTTATGTTTCGGTATAAATTTGTCACGTATAATATCCTTACAGCGCAAAGACAGATCTCCTGCTGGAGGGCCCGGGGTTCTTCCTCACAACAGTTGGTCGCGGTGCCGCGTCCCTCCATTACACAAGTCACGCCTCGCGCCGCGCCGCTGTTACACATCGTTAGACAACATGTTTAGTTGTAATGACAGTAATACTATAAGCACTCAGTAGTGTGTTGTGTACCTACTATGTACCGTGTACACTCGCGCGACACGCTCACGTCTCGCTACTCAATCATAGCTTATCTGCAGCGGATCTGCGTGACACTTGCAATTGAAAAATGATAGCTTGTTAAGTACAGGCTATTGCTACAAACCTAACAATACGAAAATGTACAGTTAATTGAAATAGGAATAAGTATTATGCCTGAGACAAATCTAAGCAATATAGGTATAATAAGTACCGAGTAACAAGGGCTCAAATCTGACGAATATTATTAGGGAGGAAGGATTAGGTAAGAACTGCAAAAAAAAAATCTACGGCTTGAACGATTCATCTTCTTCTCCTCTTCCGTCCCTCTTCTTTCATTATCCGGTGCCAAGTGCCAAAAAGTAGTAAACAAAGCCGTGCAAGCAAAGCACCTGCTCTGCTGATGTTTTTTCTATGATAATTCAGAAATTTCCAAAACTTACCGACATGACGAATAAGAAGCGGGTGTGACTCAAAGTCTTCATTTATTAACTTACGATGGATTATAAACGGATTTATGAATGTGTAATTAAGGCGAAACATGTTTTCGTTGTACTCTCATAAAGAATATAATGGGTGTATAAACATGTATCACGAGCACGCGTCGACAGATGTATTGTCAAGGAGCAAGTCAGGTGACAGATTGTACCTACAAAGAAACATATCTGCATCATTAGGTAACGAATTTTATAACATTGCAGTACTGCTAACGCTGAGTCAACTGTGCAACGAGAGGCTGCGGATTTGATTGATCACACCACGGTCTGAAACAAGTGTTCGTGATATCAGAAAAGCACCTTCTAGGTCGGTAGACACACCTGAGGGCAGTTGTCCTGCCATCTGCTTCATTCAGGAAGTTCTGGGTGGTCAGTGGTGAGTGGCACCCAGTTCCCTTTTAATGATCGTTATATTTCCCATGTATGTGGTCGTCGCCTTGGAACTGATGCGTCGAGGCAGTAGGTACCGCAGGCTGTGGCGCTGGCGCACGCGCAGTGCGCATGGCCCGTACACAATCACTTTAACAAGTCATTAGCGGCAGGGCACGCGCCGCTGAACGGAAACAGTCACGGCACTTAATACGTGTTATAATACTGTACATACTTGTATGTGACAAGTTGAAATAGTTCCGGCGCAGCACAGGACATGCGCAGTGCCGGAAGAGCGGGCACACGCACCTGCTACAACAAAAAATGATAAGTAAGGAATATTATTAATATTATTTTGTTTTGTAGTGTAAGGAGACTGACGGTTAGCAGTTCACCCACCGAATGGGATGTGACTATTAAAGCTCACACCTTTTAAGGGGAATCAAGTATACAAGATATAATAATATGTTGTAACAGGATGGCACCAGTTTAGAAAGAGCTCATTTCAAAATGAGATTACTTTTTTTAACGTCTTATCTGCATTATTGAAAGGTCTTTAATTCGATATGACTCGAAAAATCACATTTCGTCTGAGAAAGAGAAGGCGATAAATGTATATAATTCAATTTGATGAAATTGGAATACCTTAATACCAAATCTCCGTTGGCAAATTCTTTGTTTCGTAAGCTCAGTTTAGCGTACATAATTCCAAAGAGATATGAGATCGGAACCTGTGACCGGAGCGTTGTGGGCGACTCGTCGCGGCGCGCCCAGGTTCAAGGGCAGGCCGGTGACGCCACGCGGCCGCACCGCGCCGCCGCGCCGTGCCGCCATGCCGCGCTGTTATCTGCTGACTGCGGAGTATGTGCAGCGTGTGAGGGCGCGGGCGGCACGTGGCGGGCGCGTGCCAGCGCGCGCCTGGCCCGGAGCCGGCAGACTGCGCGACGCGACGCGACGCTCCGGGAGTCTGTAGGCTGGGCTGCGCCGGTGTGCGGTTAGCTACGCGAGTTTCGACACATTCTTTGTAGATGACATACAGTTACATCTTACACTCTAGTTTAGAAGATAGGTAATAAACATCAATATTTAATGTTAACCGAATCTTTGTAACTTGTTACTGACATACATGACGACGAAATTTTGTCGTATTAAATTTTAAAGGCCGAAATATCCATGCATATTAATTATTTTTACGTTTTTCTTTCAACTGCGAGAACTATTCACTAACTAGACGTGAATTTAAATTCTTTACTTGTCAATACTTGTTTAGTTACCCAGATTAAAGGTGAAACAAAATGTATGAAAAATGGACCTTAAGCTATAACCTTAACATATAATAAAAAGCGTTCCATTTGCACTCTTACACATTTTAACGTAACACATCTTCAAGTAACGTGTTCCAACGGCATAGATTTACCTCCTTATCATAATATTTAATATCATTGTACGCAATTAATAATGCAGTAAATATTTCGCACAATCGGTATTCCGGGCTCAGCCAATGTTTTACATAATATAGCGTGTTAATATAAAATTTTGATACAACAACGTATATATTATATAGTATAATATTTGCCTCACGATATCTGCAAAATTATCCATCTTTGTTAAATAAAAAAAAAAAACAATAAAATAAATGTTTGGGAAACAAGACATGATGTCAGTCAGTCACTATTATTCACTGACTATTGTTTTATTAGGTACTTGCAAACCGTCACGAGTCATTGTCAGTCATCGCGGTGGACCGAAAATTAATATTATGTACCGACCAGCGAGGACTAAGTCGCTGCTTCGTATGATAGTAGGACGATACAAGATGCTTTATGGTATTTTTAATATAAGTATCTTAATTTTTGTTCTGGCACGACTATATGATTTCATTGAATCTGCTGTTAATGAGGCGACTGTGACTGCGACTGTATGCCTACCAATTCTTGAACACGACACATCGGAACAAACCATTAATGAGAGTTTTTCTCTTTATAATGATAGCTATCCAGTCGCGAACAAGACACGATATCCGGTGCCCTGTCAATACCAATCCAAAGTAGACAGGTAGGAGGTCTTTTCCGGTGGTAGACCTCAGCCATTGTCATGATAAATATATTTTTTGGAGAAATACCATGCTTGCGAGAATACAAAATAAAACGGGGGTTAAGCATCTTAAAACAGAAAGATGTCCCTACAGATTTTAATTCACAACATGTGAAACAACAAACACGGCGCTTTGAAACATGAAACATGGAAATAATTATTTATTATTCTAATATTAATACAAGTTAAATAACTTACATCTATAAAAACTTTTTCGCAGCGGAAAGAATTTGTAATTACTTACCTATATTACAGGTTTTAAATGAAACATATCCTTGTTGAATTATGTATGCCTTGTTAATGGCGTACAAGAGGTGATATTCAATATATCGTATTATATTGATAGCAATGACATGAGTAGAACGAGCTCTCGACACAGAAGTATCGGATTCGATTCCAGTTCCCAGCGCACCTGACTACAGAATCACTTGTTCCTATTTGTTGTAGACCGCTCGTTTTAATGGTTAAGCATAGATAGAATACTTCGTACGTATGTGAAGTCTAGAGCATAGCGGCGAAAGTCCTATAAATCGTTAAGAAGGCCTAGAAGTGTGTCAACTTAACAATGGACCGATATTTTCATTATGTTTTATTTCTATCATGCGGAAAACCATTGTTAGATAATTTGTGAGCGGTAAAGTCCGCGGCGTTAATAATCTTAATCTTCCTGCTTCACTTGCTTGATAATATTTTTTCGAGTCAATATGCAAACCGCAAGTGAATGGTCATTATAAGTCTAGGTAAACGGTAAACCACAGACGGCACACCCGTCGAGCATAAAACTAAATGGCGCGGCCGCGGTGACGCGCGCGCGGGGCTCTGCGCCCGACGAGCTTCAACACAAGGCAGGCGTTACAGGTATACTATTGCTGCCATAAATATAGGTATAATATATAGTATTATACCGGATATGGATAAATAGGTATAAAACAAGCGCAGGTCTTTCTGATCGACGGAGTATACTCTCACATAAAGATTAGGAAAATGATTCAGTATACTAATTGAATAACAATATTAAATGTCTCAATATTGTATTGTGGTATCTTAAAATATTTTTTATGATGTTGAAATACGCGAAGCCTCGGTCCGGACGGACACCGCGCCGCGGGCGCACGTATTTTCCCCCTATCGGTCCCAGTGCGATAAGACGACTCGCATGTATCATTTGCGAAGAGCGTCAGTAAATGGGTTTTTCTATCATGCTTAATATAATAATTATGTATAGGTCAAAACAAGAAACTCTAACTGCTTGCTCTTTTGTAACCTGATTTGGTCGCGCTACATTCCTCAGATGGGTCATGGGGTTGAAGTAAGCAAGCGGCCAGTCATAAAAACTGTTGAATAAATGTTTTGCACCGACCACACATAGAAGTGAGAATCTATGCTTGTAGTAGTGATTTGTTCTGTTGTTCATACATTCTGATGGCCCAAATCCAATCCCTACCTACTAGGTCTTTTTCTCGTCGTGTTTATTTTTCAGAGAGTAAAGTCAATAGGTATATGTCATCGATACAAACGACGGAATCAATAACCTAATATTAAGTGACCCCGAACCGCGGTAGCCCAAAAAAGGCCTATAATACTGTCCTTCAACCACAGGCAGAAATGACTGATGCCTTAAGTTGGACGGCAGAAAAGACGAGAAGAACGCGCGAGTTTGCAGGCGCGGCATGTGCTTGCGTGATTACTTGAGTTTGATGGTTTGTGGTGGCATCAATAGCGCTGATATCACACGGCCGCAATGATTACCATGCATAATGTATGCAAATGCATGTAAATCGGCAGAGACGAGCGCGGTGAAGCGTCGCGTGCCCGCGCGGTGAGGCGGGTGATGCGGAGACTCGAGAGGTGAGATCTGTCGTTCGTCCTAGTTCCTGGCATTTGTCATGTTATATTACTAGACGCCCCACGTGGAATTTACTAATTAAATCTGGAATTTTTACGACTAATAAATCTTTTTCAAAACAAAAACAAGCTTCAAATTTCCATTACAGAGAACTATATTAACATATTTTATATCTGGTGTAACACATACTTCACCTCAATTAAGTATTTATTCATTGGTTTTTTCCGTATCGGCACGAAGTGATCGTCGACCTAAACGAGATCTGGCGAATACGTCTCCGCCAGTGGCCTGGGGTGACGCCGCAGGGGATGCAACACGATGCGGTCCACTCGGCGCCACGTAGGCTCGTATATACCTATGTATATAACCAAACACTATAGTGTGAGCTCAGTGTACCCCGCGATTGCTAACATTTTGATACATGACTTAGTTCACTGACTCATGATATCGTTTGGGTAACTTCAGACAGTGGCATGTAACATCTGTGTTAATATTCTTATTTCCATTGTCTTCGTAAAGGTTATCATTACCCGACAGCGAGCCCGAGCGCCGCACACCTCACGACACAATGCGTCACACACTGTCCTCGAGTGCGCTCCACAAGTACGCAGCCATCCTGCTATTGTTACAGTAATCTCAGCAAACAACATGTAATGTAAATTGTCGTAAATTATTAATTTCCAAGTTATATTTAATTATGAAGGCAGCTGTTATTATACTGGCTTATTATAAATATTTCCGTCACATGATGCGGTAGGGGCAGAGACTTCCGCCATATCGGGTACAAATTCCAATTCTGAATAATATTTACGTATGATTTCGAAGAGAAAATTACACAAAAGTTACCCGAATCGAGTTTAAGATCCAATTGCGAAAAACAGGAGATACTTTTACACCCTTACGAACGGAACTACGTGAAATAGACTCCGGCTTACTTAATATGACCATCAAGTTCCGCGCTAACTATCACCAACTCTATACCTGACACACGTCATAATATATTGGCAACGAATTAACAATAATAGGTATGTGTATATTATGGTGAACTTAAAATTCCTACGAAACTAAGGGATTGATTCAGTTAAGTCGGCAAGTTTATTAAATAAGTAATATGTAGGTGAAGCAACAGTCAGTTACGAAACTTGTAAAATTGTAAATATAACATGAGTTTTTTTTAAGTGATATTGGCCAAGCAGTGCCAGTCGCGCCAGTTGACAGTCGCGTGTTCGCGAACCCATAACATATGAGTAGCATAGGTTACACGTGGCAATTTATATCTTAACTTGATGTAGTGCCACAGTGGTCGCCTTGTGGACATGGAGCGATGCGGGCACTGCGAAACCTCTTAACATATTAGAGGCACGTGGGATCTTACGACATCATTATCAACTCAATAGGCTTGTACTATATGGTCTTAAATAAAAATAAACCATTTTTATGTACAGGTAATGTGCCTACAACGAACAAATAGAAGGACGTTCTCAGGACTCCTTCAGACTCTCATCGTCACTCCCGGACCCGAGCAGCAGCAAGCGAGATAGGGGCACCTTACCCTCGATGCGCAGGCAAGAAGGAACAGTATTGATATTTCCGAGTTACGAAAACAGGGAGTAGGTAGGTGAGTGTCGCGTGTGACGGTGCGGTCGCGTGGCGCGTGGCTGCGCGGGCGCAGATGAGCGCATGAGAGGCGCGGGCGGGGTGCGGGCGAGTCATGTGACTGCGGGACTGGTTGTCGCCTCAGAGCCGCGCCGCACACCGCGCCGCGCCGCGCCCCTGTCGCGTGCCCGCCGCTTGTAAACATGAGGCGCACAGAGCTCGCCTTTCAGAGCAGAGCAGACGGTCGCTATCAGTTAGTCTGTCCTCGCTTTAACAACACTTGAACAATATCGTTATTAATAGAGGAACCCTGATGCGACAATATCATCCTTGTTTACGATCCCGTATTAACTGTAAGCTGTGCTCCTCGATTCAAAGCAAACAACGCGACGTAAATGTAGAACTAATATGATTATATTTAATGTATCTACCTAGGCACATTGATTAAAATATTTCATTGGTTCCTATTTATATGTGGTTCAAATTGCGCGTCTCAATATAGTGCTTACAACGGCAGAGCTCAGAAAGTAACACATACCTAGGGGCGAATATTTTGCACGCTATCTGATGTTAATTCCTATCTCAGCTACTTTGAATTAAAATATACTTCAGAGCATTGTAATGCTAGGTTAAGCTTTGTTAATTAACTAGTGGTGGTAGGTCTCTCATATGTGAGAGTCCGCCTGGGTAGGTAACACCGCAACGTCTATTTCTGCCGCCAAGCAACAGTGTGTAGTCACTGTTGTGTTCCGATTTGAAGAACATTGTAACCAGTGTAAATACTAGACATAAAAGACTTAACTTCTCCGATCTCAGGATGGCGAGCGCAGTGGAATACCAAACAATACTTTGTAATTCAATATGTTGAAATGTGTTTCTATCGTTTATGGGCGGTTGTATCGCTTACCATCAGGCGAACGGCAAGCTCGTCTCGTCATTCAAAGAAACAAAAAAAATCCCTGGCCCCAATGTCCTCCTTTACAGTGTAGCTTCCCATCAGAATTATACAAAGCGGCGAGATGTATCCAGAAGAACTCTCACAAGTCTCATGTCGCACCTATAATTGTAATAGGTTGATTAATATCAATGCAATTTAACAGAGCCGCCTCGCGCTGACATCACGAGTGGTGCGCACTTTACTGTGAGCTGTTAATTATATCTAAAGTAAATTTGAATAATTACTGACTGCCTCGAAGCTGAGATCTTAGGTTCGATGCCTCGGTGGGAAAAGTGATATTGTAATCTGAAATTTGTGTCCCATATGGCGCTACGCTCGCTCCTGATCACATCGTGGTTCGGAATATACTCGGCGGAAGTGAGTCCTCGACTGCACTCTATACATGCACGGCGAAGTGACCCCTCTACACCTGGTAACAACTGGAATGTCGACTGACGAGAGATGATCACCCCTCGGCAGTCGACACGATTATGCCGGCGAGTTGGAACTGGATAAAAGACGTGTGTGTAAATAATAAGTGCTGGAACAAGAAGCTCCAATGTCAGTATACGCTTTACTGTTGTGTTTGTATACCTAGTGAGGGTTTGGAAGATCGAAAATATTGTTTTATTTGTTTTACAGTAAATGACAAATAATATTATTTGAGATGTGAAACCAAGAGCGGTGCGTGCAAAATGGTTTTATTTATAAAAAACATAAACAAAACATAACATTTCTCCTCTTTCGTTTAGAAAACTTAAAAAGTCGCGTTACATACTACTTCATTCTTTTATAATTAACAAAATATCAACTGAAAATGAATACAACGTCTAACTCTCATAAAACACGAAGTGTGCGAGCAGTTGCGCCCGCTGGAAGTGGCATCGGTTCTGTCGGTGATTGAACGGCACATGCGTGAGGAGATGTCGCAATCTCCGACGATGTAAGCTGTACAGAGTCTCGCACCCTTACCTCGCCACTTCCACTAGATACATCCTTACAAGATACGTCTTCGACTCTGTTACTAAGCGCGGGTGCAATAATATCCACATCCAGACCTGTTGTTCAACCAAGATTACACGTGTCTATTTTTAATACCCGCGGATGTAATTTGATCTACATGTCTACGCCACTCCATCGCACCGCCTACCTCTACTTAAGAGACTAGACCAGTTCTTATAATAATTTTTTTTCAGTCCAAGTGGACACTAACCCCGCCCTATAATCCCGAACCAACATCATCTTCCCGACGTAAACTGTTTGCTTATCGTACACCGTGGCCGCCACGTCGAGTCGCCATACGTTCAACCGAATAGGCAAACGCCGTCCTAGAAGCGCCAAGGCGGATGATACTTCTCTAGTCACATACTCACAATTTCTATTTTTGGTATTCTGTAACTGTACCACCCTATTATTTAAATTTTTTAAATCTTTTTTTTGGATATCTATACTGTGTTGTCCATGTTCATTGCCTAATGAGCTAACAACGAATATTTAGAACACTATTTGTGAGAACTGAGAAACCCATACAAAGTATATAAATAGCTAAAAATAATGATATCGTAATGTTATGCGTGTTAAAGGAGTCCGAAGCTGCGCGGCGCGGGTGGTTGCTTGTAGTTTGTATAGCTCCCTGTGAGTAACAGCTGCAGCACGACTTCAACTAAAGCGTACCAGACGCGGGTACATACGGTTCTGTTGAGAGAAATGAGATCAATTTTAAAGAATTTTATGTGCATTTTTTATTTTTAATACCTCGACAAACGGCTTTCTATGACACTGTTTAACTGATTCATCTCATCGACGATGAACCTAGCTTGATTATATCATACAGACACTAGTCTGTACTCTGGAATAAAGATTAGGAAGGGAGAGGATTTTTCGGCTTTCGATATACAACAACAAGCTGTCACTCCTAACCTATTTTTTTTTATAAAACTGTTGCTGCGGTCGAGTCGGCCGATTCATGCTATATTGAAAATATTTTAATATGTCTACGACACGGCTTCGTAACTTTTTAGATGCAGTGTTGCGCTGGCGCACTAGACGCTATTCACCAGCCAGATTACCGCGCAGCGCCGCGTCGCTAGTTCGTGGTCGCAAGCGTGGGTTTTCCTCGAGCTGCGCAGCGCCAAGCACGTACTGATATGCAAATTGCACTCACCACAGACAAAGTATACTGTATAAGTAACCAATATGTTGTCCTCATTACGATCACCCACGACGTTACATAATGCTCTATAACAATACATAACATTATTTATGTTAAAATTGTTTTCAATACGGAAACGAGGGAGAGAAATTAGTATAGGATATGGATATAAGCTCGGCTCATATAATGCTACAGATTAGTAAGCTCGATGAACAACGTTTACCATATACCTATATATGTCTTCGAGCTTACAGTCGTCTGTATAAGTACAATTAATTGTAGCCATTCGTAAGATGCGTTTTATAGAGATTCGTGTATTTAACTTGTCAATACATGCGATCTTACACAAAGATGTATTACGGCATCTGTCTGGAGCAGTTCGTCGAAAAATAAAATGTACTGCAAGCATAGCTGGGTCGCGATGAAGGAGTGATCCCTTCAATGATCGATGCACAAAATGACTACACGCTCGCTACAACACAAAACTCATCTTAATTCGAAATATGTGCCTTAAATGCCATGCGTAGGTTACAAACGTAGGATGTTAATTAAGAGATAAACTAAAATTAACATAGTTTCTCTAGTATTATATTTTATAAGTTATAATCCAAACACGCTGGCACGATTGATTCCGCTGATGGAGCGTGCCTTTGCGCAATTGATTAATATTTAAACTGTTCCTAAATAAAAGTTCCTTAACGCATTGGCACTAATGATCGATGTAATGGCAGCTTGTTACTAATGGTTTTATGTCATTATAGGTAATATTGTGATGTTTACGTTTAAACTTGAACGCAAAACGCTGACCCCTGACCCACGCCCACATGCCTACATAGTACATACTGTACACTGTACAGTCAACGTCATCAGGGAAAGTCCCAGTATTTGTTTTTTATGAGGAGTTTTTTCTAAGAAATGGGTATTGGTGCAGTCCAGGCCACATATCACCCGCGAGAGACGATGTTGATTCGTAGAAAGTCAGCGGCATCGGAACAGGTGGAGGCTTAACGTGCCTCTCACAGCAGTAGCAATAGCAGTAATCTGTAGGAAACTGTAGTTATTTGAAAGAATTTTGATAGAGGTTCGATGTTCGGGTCGGGCATCTACATCGCTTGGTTAGCTTGACGATGACGTGGTTAGAACAATAAGCTTAAAGTATCCCTACGATTGATGTGATTATAAAACAATATTAGAGCTCCTGATCTCCGTCAAGACAACCGCACACGACGCGGCTAAGAGTAGGTTTGCATATTAAACTACAGAGATAAAACTAAATTGCGTATTTTTTCAAACAGGCAATAGAATCCATAATATTATTATAAATCACTGCCACGCCAATAAATGCCTCACATTCGCACACGAGCCACTGACCACGAGCCGGTCGAGTGATGAGCCGCCAGAGGAGGGGGCCACAAAGGGAGGGGGCTCAGGTGTCTAGTGTGACCGACATAGTGTATACTTTAGCCGAATAATGTCGGTGCTAATATTTACAGTTTGGCAAATATATGTGGTCAAAAGTAAGAGCGGGAGGGCTCAGTTGTACACCATAACTCTGTCGCTCGGAGAACGGTCGTGAAGTTATAGTTATTAGCCTCTTATTGCATATGTAGGGTCAATGACTTTATCGGAAGACTTTTATAATTATATATTTACTCCCCTAAGCATCACTCTTTTTTACAAGTGAAATCGCTCTCATAATTATTACACTGGCATAGTAGAATCTACAAATAGCGTCCTCTGCCATCCAAAATGGCTCATTTGATAATTGTAAGTTAACTTGTTGATAGGTTTGAAGTAGCACTTATATGGATCTTCACCGGAATAGGCGTGCAGAGTACCGCACGACACTTGTAGCGACGGCCCGTGTTCGGAGTCCGTGTGCGGACTGCAAAGTTTACCGCGGAGAGTGCGCTTCCCTCATCAGCTAGCACGCTCATTCGCTACACAGCACTCAATAAATCTATCCTAACTATGTACCTAACTCACTATGTGCAAAATTACAACAAAAAGCAAACTAAACAAATGAATCTATTGGAGGGTTTTTGAATAATCTACCTTGAACATATCTACAACCATGTTATAAAATTATCAAAATCTAGTTCTAACGAGGTGGCCAAAATGGGTTGGGCTTAATAATATGATAAATAGAATAAGTATACGTCGGGACATCCGCTTACAATATAACCAGTCACTTGTCCGTACTCACTCGGTACTCAGCAATAGGTAACAACTTATACTTGGGCTGTGCCATTACTTCATTGGCTTATCTATATCTATCTATACTTATAATAAATCTGTAGAGAGGTCAATTCTGTACATGAAATATATTTCCAAAATAACTATCAGGGGGTGATTAGGGATCGATACTGATGCCAAAAATGCAATTAGTAAAATTTTTGTCTGTCTGTCTGTCTGTATAACCGTTATAGAAACAAAAACTACTCGACGGATTTTAACGAAACTTGGTACAATTATTTGTCATACTCCTGTGCTGGTTATAGTATACTTTTCATCACGCTACAATTAATAGGAGCAGAGCAGTGAAGGGAAATGTTGGGAAAACGGGAGAAGTTACCCCATTTTTTAAGCTTCCGTCGCGTGTGCAACCTTAATGGTTAAAGCTACACAGAAATCATGTATGACGGAAATGTTTTCCTTAAAATTATGTAAAAAATATCCCACGACAGCATATGTCTATCTTTTATGGTTGACTCACAATAACACGTGTAACTCCCGATAGCTTAGCAGTTCGAAGCTTTCTCATTATATTTGTCTACTCTTACGTTTATAACACTCTCAGTCATCCCTAATTAAAAAGTTAACATTATTAAATATTCCATAAAAAGAATCATAGAAATCGGTATAGAAACACCAAAGTTATACATGAAATACGCTAACAATAAGCCATCATGCGTGAATACTGAATCATGCTATAAGGATTATTTTTGTATATATATAAGGTTGCGAACGCACAGGCAGGCGGCTTGCTTGGCACCTAGAGGCTAGCGAATCACCTAGCGAGTAGCTTCGTAAAACGAACATTCTCGAACGTTCGCGACCGGCTCCATTTTTGAAGTCCGAAATCCACGCGGGCGAAGCTGCAAGCGGAAGCTAGTCATAAATATTATTCAGTTAAAGCGATTGACGACTACACAAGATTAGAACATATTTCGATTTAAAAATATTCAACATTTCTATTATTTCAGTTAACACAGTAATAATAATGACAAAGAGAACAATATTGGATTATTGCAGAAGAAATACGGGAGAAACAAAAATGTTTCAACAGGTCCTGAAGCTGCGTTATACCGCCATTTATCTATCTAACCTGACAGATGATGAAACAAATCACTATTTATAATAACTATATTACGAGCTTGCAGTATTTGTATTAAAATTATTGTCATTAATTAATATTCTATTTACATAATATATAATAAATTAAGATGTTTTTAAGTTCGCGTAATTATAATATAATTAGGAACTTTAGACTGAGAGAGCGCAGCGTCGTTGGCTGCTGAGCTGACAGCAGCTAGCTCCTACCGCAATCCAGTTGCATGTTTAGTAACCTCTACTCCCGCCATCACAGAACGACAAGTATGGACGCAGGTAGTTATAGTTTCTAGACGGCTGACAAATCCGAAAACCCGATCATACGCCTCACTGACCTTCTCACAACTCGCTGCGTGACGTCCGAGTGACGTGTGAGAAATGCATTACAAGTTGTAACAGGTGGAGGAAGGCGAGTGACAAATGAAAACAAACAATGCTCATTGCTACAAGTAGTAACTGTGGATTGTACGAGGTAATGGTTACTTATAAACAAACTCTTAACTGACACGTCCCATGGTGAGAGATCTTCTGCAGGACGGAGCCGTAGAGGTGCTGACAACCGAGACTATCGCGTCGTAGGTGTGAGCCGACCGCGCCCTACACACTGCACACTACGTGCGGCTCCAGCTGGAAGCTTGTTGCGCCACTCTTGTTTTAGCATATAAAATAATATGTCTCTGCTCAAATAGAATTGCTCCTGTCCCGTATGTACGTTGTACACTATACAGGCCAATGATACTAACATGCGCAAACAAATACAGTCGATGAACTCGAATATTGAAATTACGAAAAAAAAATGATGAATATTAATTGGTAAGTTTAACATCCTCTGTACGCAGCCGAGGCTGAATCACTACGTACTGCGGTAAACATGATGAAATACAAGTGACCCCTTCCGACATGTTGTATTCCGAGATCAGCTAGAGCATATAACTTAGACTCCGTTCAGATAACGAGCGTTGGATGCGCGTTTACAATTACATATATTTGATTCCGGCGCGGCGTACGCATACTAACTACGCGCGCTTAACGCTGTGGTAGCCCTGACAGCTGCCAACGTGCGTTGGCGCGTGCCTGACCATTGGTTCGCTATACTGCCGTTCACATTAGCGCGTTTTCGATGAGTTAGGGCATGTTTTTGGGGTGGTTTTATTCACCAGGTAATTGTAAAAAGTCTATATGCATACAGAGGCTTTTATTACCGAGTTATTATAAAAAATAATACGATAAAATACTTTATCCATGATAAGCGAACATAGTTGCACTTCCATATAAGTCAAGGTACAATGAGAATATTTAATTATGACTTAAATAAAGTAGCTTATATAAGTAAGTAAAGACACTTTATATTTAAACATAAAATTTTAAAGTAAAAGTAAACAAAGCTCGGGCTGGCAGGAAAGAAGAAATAGAATAAAAATATATTTATATACATTGATAATATAATTTTTCCTTTAACACTTACTAAGTTGTATAATTTTAGGGTACAATTTCGGCACTAAATTACTAAGAATACCTAGTGCATGTCGGGTTCAAATCTGGTAAATGTCAATAAAATGATTGTACTGTTTCATATCTTCTACTTGCAGCATACAAGATTTAATATCAGTTTTCTAAATTACACAATAAAAGAAACTGATATATTTCTTCATCCATAAATGCTTTTAGTATGTTGATGATTTTTTTGTCATAAGTAAAAGTAACAGAAATATATTTAGATCACAAATACGTTTAATGATATCTTATTTAATGTAAAAAAGTATATTTGTTTAGTTTTAAGTAAAATGTACAAAAAATATTCTATCTATTGTAAAAGTCTACCTTCAATTACAAATAAATAATTTGATGTGATTTGGTTTGACGAAATTGAAAAATATCCTGCCATGTGAGATACGACAAATAGTTTTTGTCCAGTTAAGAATTTAAGCTGCATTTTAAGGAGAAGAAAACGGGCACTGATGAAAAGAAGAAAATTATTTTCGACTGATGTAGAACTTAAATTGAATTAGCGCACGTCTAGCCATCTCAACGGAGTCTAAGCATTGCCCTATTATTGCAAAGTGAATTAAATCTGCCCGTAATGGATATTGACTAAACAGTCTATTTAACTTCAGAAATAAAAAATTGATTGAATAAGCCGGCAGATATATTGTGTTAAGTGTGTATGAAAATATTGATGGCGTTAGTAATCTTGAAGCAAGAAGGGCAGCAAAACTTTCTATCGGACCTCATCAGCAGGCCGCATGCTGCCCCGCTTTGCATCCAGGATATTGGAGCCGAGCATGCGAAAGTTTGGAAAGTAACAAGGGCTGAAGTAAAAGTAAATGTCGTCGCATCGTGGTGGGAAAAGCAAAAAGGATAAAAGAAGAGGAAGAAGTATCTTTGACGAGGATTCTTCTGTGATTATCTTTATCTATATACTACACTAGCTTTTGCCCGCGGCTCCGCCCGCGTTATAAAGTTTTTCAGGCTAAAGTTTTCCGTTATAAAAGTAGTAGTTTCCCGGGAGCCTATGTTCTTTCCAGGGTCTCAAACTGTCTCCATACCAAATTTCATCTAAATACGTTGGGTAGTTTTTGAGTTTGACACGTTCAGGCAGACAGATGCAGCGGATATTTATAATATATTTTTTAGAACTTTTTAAGAGGAACAATCCCGTCATACATGATTGTTGCATAACTTTAACCGTTTACTCAGCGCACGCAACAGAAGCTCTCAAAACTAATATTTTTCCCCGTTTTTGCAACATGTTTCATTACTGCTCCGTTCCTATTGGTCATAGCGTAATGATATATAGCCTATAGCACTCCGGGATCAAAGTGCTATCCAACACAAAAATATTTTTTCAATTCAAACCGGTAGTTCCTGAGATTAGCCATTACTGCTCCGCTCCTATTGGGTATAGCGTGATGATATATAGCCTATAGCGCTCCACAAATAACGGGCTATCCAACACAAAACGAATTTTTCAGTTCAAACTGGTAGTTCCTGAGATTAGCCATTACTGCTCCGCTCCTATTGGTCATAGTGTGATGATATATAACTTTGAGCACTCTACAAACAAAGGACTATTCAACACAAAAATATTTTTTCAGTTTGGACCGGTAGTTCCTGAGATTAGCCATTACTGCTCCACTCCTATTGGGTATAGCATGATGATATATAGCCTATAGTACTCCACGAACAAAGGGCTATCCAACGCAAAAAGAATTTTTCATTTTGGACCGGTAGTTCCTGAGATTAGCCATTACTGCTCCGCTCCTATTGGGTATAGCGTGATGATATATAGCCTATAGCACTCCACGAACAAAGGGCTATCCAACGCAAAAAGAATTTTTCAGTTTGGACCGGTAGTTCCTGAGATTAGCGCGTTCAAACAAACAAACAAACTCTTCAGCTTTATATAATAGTATAGATAATTATTATTATATCGGCGAAAAGTGGAATTCCTTTTAAATATCGACCAGCAAGCAAACTCCAGGCATATTTGTTACATATAACTCATACCACAGGACTCAATACATGGCATTCCTATAACCAAATTTATTTCGTGCTGTCAGACAGTGATGATGCTAATGCTCCGTATGAAAAAAAAATAAACAATAAATATGAAGCAGCATGGTTGCGAGAATGTTTCGGGCAGCTTACACGAGGCCTACCTCAGATGCCGTAATGGAATTCTATATCAGACTGCTCCAAAAAGGTCAGCACGGTTCGGCGCGGTGGTGACGCGCGAGCGGCGCGCGGTACTCGATACACGCGCTGATGGGAATCAATGAGCATCGATAAATCTGTTCTATAAATATCCT
Source organism: Manduca sexta (assembly GCF_014839805.1). Taxonomy (NCBI): domain Eukaryota; kingdom Metazoa; phylum Arthropoda; class Insecta; order Lepidoptera; family Sphingidae; genus Manduca; species Manduca sexta. Next base: position 663,991 of record NC_051126.1, on the reverse strand, counting down.
CGATTGAATTGTAAGAGGGCGCCAGACGGGTGCGGCGCCTGTTGCCACGTGCGGGCGGGGGAGGGGCTCGATGTGGAGAGGAAGCGGGAGGCGACGGGAGGTAGTGCACAAACCACCAGCCCGCCGCCACGCACCTGCACCTGCAACACAATCACTCGAGGTGTCGAACAATCTATTTAAACAAAAAATCCGCCACGCGATAAGCAAAAACAAGATGAGGTGGCTGTTTTCAAAATTAATAAAACATTAGTGACCTCGCCGAGTGTTACATTTTATATAAACACGCTGCGCAGATCTGAATGAATAATAAGGCGTGTACCCGCCGGCACAATATACTATATCTTCATGAGAGAGAAAGAAAATACATTTATTTGTCACAGCTTGCAACATATACGACATAAAGATAGACAGAGACATCAATTGTACGCCCTCTGGTCCCGTCAATGGTATTTGGACATATTATAGGGAGGCGGCATTCTTACTGCATTTGAAATATACGCAGTCACAATCACTTCGTGTCTGTGTCTTTTGAAATTTTAGTTTGACCTGCTAAGATTGACACCCAGGATCGGGTCTGCTCGTCGATTAGAAGTGTTCGCAGACAACCCAGGGTATTGTTATACGATTTCTAAAATATAGAACTCCGAAGGTATCGCGTATCGTGTATTATATATTTTTAGGTAAAAAAAGATACATGTAACACATAAATCGTTTTTGCTGGCAGTTAAAATATAAATATTTTTTTACGTATTTTTCCTGTTTTAAACTTCTCAGTTCAAATATTTTTGTACTTTTTATATAAACATGTTGTCCACGTGACGCACTTATGACGTGGTAGGCGCGGGATGGCGCGAGTCGGAGCCGAATTTGCTGCCCGTTAGCTCGGGACCGGTTCCTTGTTTATATGTTGTCAGTAGTCCGTGCGCCACAACACACACACATACTCAAACAACGAAAAAGGACTCACTCTCAAATTGTTGTTTGTAATATTATTTATATAAGATTATGTATATTTTAACGTCATCAGATACATCTAGCGGAATCGGCGCGCATTCAGAAACAAAAATAAACCCGGTGCATATCTTATCTGATATAAATAGATATCTATTATATAAAAATCCATGTTTTATTTTTTGTATTTTATACGCTGCCGCCTGTCATACTGTTCATCCGATTGAGGTAAAGCTTATAAATTATAGACATAGTACAATTTACTCACAGTAGGTGACGCACGTGTCATCCACGCTGATCTCCGATACCAACTAATTAAGTAATTTACTAATACCGAGAAAAGCGAGAAATGCGGACGACGTCGCGGACAACATTTATTATTATCATATAATATAATATGGCCGCGGGCGCACTCTGCGCCGTGGCATGCTCAGCGAGCAGTGGCTCTCTACTCGTCATCCACTGCACATGTCCTGCCGCCCACCCTAGCTACTCCTAAGTCGCCGCTTTATGTAGAGCCCAACAGTTAAAAAAAAATCAAAATAACACATTAAAGTAACACCTAACCCCCTTAAATATTGAGATACAACAATATTAGCCAATCACAACGGCCCTATAGCTACGCACTGCGAAGGCTGCCATGCCGTCAGCACTGAGAAACAGATTTGTTATCACAGCTTTGTTCCGTCCTTAGACAAAAAACGTCCATGAATAAGGGGGTAAGAGTACAGGTACGAACGAATACCTTATTAAGCATTTTAAGGGGTGAGCAACGTGACACACTTCGCGACGGGAAGGATGGGTTGAGGGGGGTACGGGTGGTAGACGGCGACGTGTTGAGGACAAGAGAAATAGGTCGCACTTGTTTCACTAATAATGCCATTGCAGCAAGTCGGGCCGGGACCTAAACGCGTGAACACGAGGGGGTCGTGAAGGCGTCGGATCCAGAGCCGTGAGAAGGGCGCGGGGACCAACGTTCCAATCCTCACGGACCATTTTACGCCTGCATCAATGACTATCTCTACATCAGCAGCACAAACATTGCGCCGGCAGTTCGCTTAGTTTTGTCCCATTATATTATAATATACTAGGCAGATATAATATATATAGCCACACTACATCTAAGCACCTCACATATTCTTGAATCGAGAAATTTACTTTTGATGCCGCGATGTGGAGATATAATAATAATAATATCAGCCCTGTATTATATACTTGCCCACTGTTGAGCAAGTACTACTGAAGGGGATTAGGCCCTAGTCCACCACGCTGGCCTAATGCGGATTGGTAGACTTCACACACCTTCGAAATTCCTATAGAGAACTTCTCAGATGTGCAGGTTTTCTCACGATGTTTTCCTTCACCGTTAAAGCGAACGATAAATTCAAAAAGAGTACACACATGATTTTAGAAAAATCAGAGGTGGGTGCCCTTGGGATTTGAACCTGCGGACATTCGTCTTGGCAGTCCGTTCCACACCGGACACACGTCCGTGGAGACGTGGAGATGGAACCTAAGATTTCTTCATACATTTCGGAAGGATTTTATATACCTAATCTAATGAGTAGAAAGTTTATTTCAACAATAATATAATTTTCAAAGTATTGTTATGCACGGCTTCCCTAGCCGATGACATCGGTCACGCCGTGATAATTGTATTATCCTCTCTGGTTGCACGTAGTCATACATTGTCTCAAATGGTATTTAATTATTGCGAATATAATTTTTAATACTGTCAAAAGAGCGTTTCACATTATGGAGGTTGTAGGCATCTACACGTGAGCAAAAATTTTACTGGGTTAGAACTTTGCTACTGACTACTACCACTAGCTTGTTTAGAACTATAATAGTTACGAAATCGAATACTCTTCATACCGACTACTGAATCCAGATGTTTATTCCAATTACACAAGATCAATGCATGAAAATAAATGATCAGTTTGTTTAAATAGCTTGGAACTTGTACAATTAATACTCAACATGTACGAATACAACTACATAATATATAAACGGGTTGCCGACTGAAGGATATGTACATTATGTTAAATGTGAATGCGTAATATTGGATAATATGAGACGCCGGGTCCGCACGCGACTTGAGCATTGAGCAGGCACGGACGCAGTGCGACGTCACCAGCGCGGCGCGTCGCTCCTCAAGGGCATATAAATATATCAAATTAATTGTTATCCATTCCAGCCTTCTTCAGGCGATACATATACATGTGTTTGTTCTATTTGCAACAAAGTAGGTAGGTATTTTCGCATTAAAATTCGCACATATATTAGAACAAGTCAATTAAAGCATAGGAATGCTCATGCCCGTCAGGCATAACAATAACTTTAAATAACAAAACACTGCACTTCTCTGAAACATAAAATGCTGAGTTTTATTATGCCTAGTAATTTTACTACATTCAAAGTTCTACAAACCGAAACAAATATATCTATCGTACCTACCTGTCAACTATCTAACCAGTCGAATTATCTCATATGAAAAAGCGAACGCCAAGTTTATAAGTGTGTTACAAGCTAGGCTCACGCCGCCGACAGCACGTTGCCCACAGCGCCGCGCCATACCAAACACTCCAGCGACAGCACTGCTCCCATCACTATCTTATCGTGTATAGAGTGGTGCCAAGCGATGACGTGCGCGACTTTTCAACATCTCCACGTGTCGTTGAGATACGGTATCTGGCTTGTTCTTGTTCTGAGGTATCTGCCGAGTGACGGCTGACTTCAACTGTCATAGTTCCTTCAATTTATCCGATTCGCATGCTCTTAAAACAATGTCGTGTGTAACTCTACTGCATCACTAACAGACTCATATCAGTCACTTCAAGCATTTAGCGAGACGTCCAACTTAGAACACTTCATCTGTGTAAATCATCTCGCCAACGCCCTGCATAATATATATAACACGAGTCCGATACATCATTCTTAAAACTATCTTATGATAAACAAAGAGCTATATATGGCACAATAAGTCGCCCGCGTCCTGGCGGCGGATGACGGGCAACTTCTACGCGCGAGAGAAGGGGTGGGCTTTTAAGAGAGTCCTAGTTTTTGATTCAAATTCCTTCAATTCACGTCTATTAAAAATTTAAGCGTTTCTGATAACCTCTCTCTCTCTCTGTCTCTCGAGCTGCACCTAACTACCTGCTATTGTAACAACACATCCAAATTATAGAGTTCTGAAAATGATAAATACATTCGATGAATTTAATAAATATTTTGTTCGGCAGAACTGTCATGAAGCCCAATGAATGCCCTTCACTTGAGACGCGGCGCCGCATGCGGGCAAATTAGCCCACTTTTCGTGAACGTGCTATACATATGAAATATTTCTGTATAATTGCTTTGAAAAAAGCAATAGTCTAAATGGGGACGGGAGCAAGGCGGCGCGCGGGGATCCACTCACACCAGCGCTCGGGAACGCGTTACAAAAAATACAACTCATAGATAGATTCATATTATACATTGTTCTGATCCCACACTCACACACATAGGTCGCACGTCGTGAGTTCTACTACGAGAGGCTGTCGAAACTGGCACCTAACGATAAAATTGTTATATTAGCGGATCTCACTCACATAATTTGTCTCAGTGAGTTATAAAGACCGCGCTGCGCCACGGACCGTTTACAATTTTTGATCAGTATGTTTACCGCTCGGCCACGCGGAACAAACCAATTTATTGCAATTCGATACGTGAGATTAAAAAATTAAACGAGTGCTGGAGTGGCAGCGCGGGCATCGCGGACGGCGCGTGCCGGAGGCTTACAGGTTCATCGCAGCAAAGGGTGGCTGAGGGAATGTACCGCGCGCTCAAGACGAAGACTTTAGGATCTATAGCAGAACAGCCATCCGCCACCTACCTCTCTATCGTTTTTTATATAAATCAATGACAGGACGAATGAAACATGCGGTAGATGTTCCATAACTACACGTATTATTGATTATAATTATTCCCTGGGCCGAAGCTTTTGAACCTCAGGCAGTCCCAAGGCAATATAATAGCGCGTAGCAAAATCCGCACTGCATCATGGAAAACAGTGGTAACAGGGCTTTCCGTACATTCTAGAGAGCACAATACCTAAGTGAAAACCGGTATACCACTCATCATGCAATCGTAGCAAAGCCTCTAAACTCCATGCAGACGGAGCAAAAGTTAGTAAAATGTAATAGGTACCTATTCTTGACTCAGTTGCATTTCGGATTAAGTTTAATTAACTACTATAACCGTCCAAGGACGAAATCAGTGAACCGTGCGCATGAAAACACAAGTATTATTTTTGTTACAGTATTTTCCCTATCACATTCTTAACCGACGAATAAACGTTAAGCCGGATCTCTTGCGAACATAAATTATGTCGGTAATAGGCATACGTTTTATAAAATAAGTTATATGACGTAAACGAATGGTCACTACGATGACTTACTTTTCTGTGGCCTTTTGACTAGTTATAATACAAATTATTCATGAGACATGCTTGTTTCATTAAATTTGGCGCGTGGTGGCCTAGAATGTAAATCGTGTACAATATGTTGTCTCAATCAGAGACTCTGAAACTTATAATTATAAACCCGATACCAGTTCATTAATATCAACGAGGCTACACGAACCTAACACCCCATGCGCCGCGACCGAGGCTCCTTTATGTATCGTTGATTGGTTGTTATAAAAATAGCAGTCGCGTATTAGTTTAACATTACCTATGAACTACGATATAAGTGGAATCATGCCTGTGTTTACTGACCTTTGTAAATAAATGGAGATCAGGTCTTTGGTTTAGGTGTAATTATATCATTGATCTGCAGATGAATTGGTACGCCGACGCGATGGTTCGTTTTAGACTTTTAATGACTGTCTATGCCTCGCGCGGGTGTTTATGGCCTTTCCGCGCTGGCAACACCGATGACAGGAAGGACGGACGGGTGCCATATTGGACTTGACTTCAAGACCACCGAACGTAACCATAATTATAGTTTTGTATTTTGTATTTACCTTAAATATACAGTCCTCTACATTAATAACTGGTTTCACATCTCAACAAATGGTCCTTCACAAACAAAAGAACAAAACGCAGATCAAGAAACAAGAATCAATTTCAAGATTGGGTAGACACGTGTCGGTGAGCTCGTTCCTATTATTTCCCTTCCCAATTTGCAAATCCCCTGCCCATTTCATAATTCACAATGGCTAATTCAGACAAATTACAACAACTAATAAAATTAAGGGCTACTTTAAAAGCAAAACTAACAATTTTCGAAAAGCACGTGCTTATGCTTACGCCATGCCCTAGCCTATCAGACCTGCAACTAATCGAACTAGAACGCAGATTTAATAATTTCGAACAAATTTATTCAAATTTTGACACCTTACAGTGCGATATAGAAATACTTAGCGAGGCCCCCGAGGAAGCGTACGACGAACGAGAGCAGTTCGAGTCGCGGTACTACGCGCTGCTCGCTCAAGCCCGTCAACTTCTCTCCGTGGCTAGCCCTCAGGAGAAGTCTGCACAAAGCTCCAGCAACAAGGAATCAGGTAGGAATTTTGTGCGCTTACCCAAAATCGACCTTCCACACTTTGACGGGAGCTATCATTGCTGGTTAGAGTTCAAAAACACATACATTTCTCTTATACACAATGATATAAGTATAAATGACATAGATAAATTCCACTACTTGCGTTCTGCAGTCAAAGGCACAGCATCAGAAATTCTTAAAAATATTGATTTTACCATGGAAAACTATAAAATTGCCTGGGAGTTACTTTGTGAAAGGTTTGACAATAACCGACTATTAATTAATGACCACATACAGGCATTGTATCAAGCAGAATGTATTCAAAAGGAGTCCAGTAGCTGTTTAAGACATTTAATTGATCTCACAAACAAAAATATAAGAGCATTAACTTCACTAAAGGCTACTAATAATTGGGACCTTTTTATAATTTATATGATGTCTACTAAGTTAGATATTACCACTAGTAAATTGTGGGAAGAACATCAAAATACTTTATCACATATGCCTACATTGTCTGAATTTTGCTCATTTCTTAACGGCAGGGCAACAGTTTTGGAAACAATAGGAAATAAGCATGTTAAGGCCAAGTCAGAACCTACTAAACAAAAAAGTTTTATTATTGCTTCAAATAATAATGACAATTCACATCATCAAAAGCATGTACCTAAATGTCCTTTGTGTAAGCATGATCATTTTTTATTCAGCTGTGAAACATTCAGAAAGCTTACTATTGAGTGTCGCATTGAAAAAGCTAAAGAGCACAAGGTGTGCTTAAATTGCTTAAAGCCTGGGCACATGAGCAAGCAATGCAGCTTATCTCATTGCAAATATTGCAAATTTAAACATAATACCTTATTGCATTTGAATAAGCCAAACGCACTCGCTGCAACTGACCCTATGCCTACTACTGCTAACAATGTTGCTTTGTCCACCAATGCTATGCATGTTTCTGCTCCCCACATTTTACTTTCCACAGCCATGGTGAGGGTGGCAGACAGCAAGGGCGACAAGCATGACGCACGGTTGCTGCTCGACAATGGCAGCACTGCTAATTTCATCACAGACGGCTTGTGCACCAAGCTGGGTTTGTCAAGAAGCAGTTCTGACTGCACAGTGACAGGTATTAACAATCAAATCTCTAATAGTACACAATCTTGCAATCTCATACTTGAATCTCGTTATGGTGACTATAGAGTTGATTTACATTGCCTTATTCTACCTGAAATCACAAAAACCTTACCGTCTACATTTATTAACATTAAGCAAATAGCCCTTCCTTCGGGTATTCAACTTGCTGATCAATTATTTTATAAACCAGCAGCTATTGACATATTAGTGGGCGCTGAAATATTCTGGAATGTATTAGGTTCCTCTTCAATTGATTTAGGCAAAAATCAACCCAAGCTTTATGAGACTAAATTGGGTTGGATAGTGTCTGGTTATGTTGCTAGGCCTATTTCTTCAACCACTTTTAAATGCAATTTTTCTTATACTGAACTGAGTCATGATCTTACTAAGTTCTGGGAAATTGATAGTGTGTCAACAAAGCACTCTCTTTCCACAGAAGAACGCTTGTGTGAACAAAGTTTTAACTCTAACACTTATCGTGATGATGATGGTTGTTTTGTAGTAACAATGCCTCTTAAAAATGATCCTAAAGTTTTAGGTGACTCATATGAAATGGCCAAATACAGATTTTTGTCATTAGAGCGTCGCTTTCAACGTGATCCTGTTTTTAAAAATATGTACATGGAATTCATGCAGGAATATGAGCGCTTAGGACATATGACAGAAAACCATAAGTCAAATCCATCAGAAAAAGTAGGAATCAATTATTATTTACCACATCATGGTGTATTACGTGAATCAAGCACAACAACCAAACTTAGGACTGTCTTTGATGCTTCAGCAGTCACAACCACTGGCGTTTCACTAAATGACATACAAATGGTTGGTCCGGTGATTCAGAATGATTTGCATTCTATTCTTACTAGATTCAGACAGCACAAATTCGTTATTGCAGCAGATATAGAGAAAATGTATCGAGCTATTAATATCATCCCTAGCCAACAATCACTTCAACAAATTATTTTTCGATATGACAAGTCACAACCTTTAAAAACTTACACCCTTAATACAGTGACATATGGAACCGCCTCGGCACCTTATTTAGCTACAAAATGTCTTGTGAGTCTAGCATCTGCAGTTTGTGATGATCAATTTTCAAGTCAAGTTAAGCGGTCAATTGAATGTGATTTTTATGTTGATGATTTGCTCAGTGGAGGCAGCACTCTTACTGAAACAATTGAATTAAGCAAGAGAATTATCAATGTTTTGGCCTCTGCCAAATTTAAGTTGCATAAATGGAAATCAAATAGTCATGAAATACTTAAAGAAATTGCTAATTTAAAAATAACCACTCAAGTTCAGCCTGAATCCATTGTCGACCTGTCAAACAACAGTAACATGAGTAATAAGACTTTAGGTTTAAACTGGCTCGCTCACCAAGACATGTTGTCATATTCCATAGGGATAGAAAACCATGAAAAGATAACTAAAAGGCACATTTTGTCCATCATTAGTCAAATATTTGATCCTTTAGGGTTAGTAGGGCCTTGCATTGTCCAATCCAAAATGGTCATGCAAAAGCTATGGGTTGATGGAAATAAATGTGACTGGGATGATGAAGTGTTAGATGAAGTTAAAAATCTTTGGTTGTCTTTTGTTGACACCTTACCTTACCTCAACCAATTGAGAATACCACGTTGGGTTCTCATTGATGATTATATATCTGTTGAATTACACACATTTACTGATGCCTCAGAGCGTGCATATGGAGCATGCGTATATGTTAGGTCTCTCAAGCAAGACCAGACTGTGAAAACACAACTTCTTATTTCAAAAAACAAAGTAGCACCCCTCAAGCCTACAACAATCCCTCGGCTTGAACTTTGTGGAGCCTTGCTCGGTGCAAGACTATGCAAAAAAGTCACTCAATCACTCACACTACCCATAACCAAATGCAGATTTTGGAGTGATTCAACCATTGTGTTAGGTTGGTTATCAATGCCCACTAATAAGCTTAAACCATTTGTGCGTAATCGATGTCATGAGATTCAAGAAAGTACCATTGGAAATTTGTGGAGTTATGTGCCGTCTAAAGACAACCCAGCTGATTTAGTTTCTCGTGGGTTGTCTGCCAACCTCATCAAAGATTGTGAACTGTGGTGGTCGGGTCCATCTTTCCTAGCAAATGATGAATCAGGATGGCCTAGCATGCCAAGCAAATGCAAAGATAGTAAATTGCCAGATATTGTGTCTCATTTTTCCAGCACCACTGCAGAAAATTCAGAATGGCACTCCCTCTTATTAAAACATTCCAATTTTATAAAATTACAAAAAATAGTGGCCTACATTTTTAGGTTCATTAGAAATTGTCGAAACAAAACAGACAAACTATCTGGCCCCATCACAGTAACAGAGCTTCATAAGTCTTTAACCTTTATTTTACATAATGCACAACTTGAAATGTTCCCTGAAGAATATCATATTCTGTATTCAAAAAAGCCATTGCCGGCCAAAAATCGCCTTTTATCATTATCACCATTTTTAGACCCTGAGGGTTTAATAAGAGTGGGGGAGGCTTGATAACTCCCCATACAGTTATGACACTAAGCATCCTATTTTATTATGTAGCAAGCATCATATTACAAAAATAATATTTTATTTCAAACACAAAGAATTATGTCATGCAGGACCCCAATTATTATTAGCCCATATACGCCAAGCATACTGGCCTCTCGGGGGGAAAACTTATCAAAATTGGTAGTTAAAGGGTGTATTAAATGTTTTCGGTTTAAAGCACAGCAAGTTCAGCCCATCATGGGACAACTGCCTACAACCAGAACACAATTAGATTTTCCATTTCTCAATTGTGGAGTTGATTATGCTGGTCCTGTAATGATAGCTGACCGTAAGGGCCGAGGTTGTAGGCTCACAAAGTCCTACCTTTGCATCTTTGTTTGCTTTGCCATTAAAGCTGTTCACATTGAGCTTGTTACAGACCTCTCAAAAGAAGGATACCTGGCAGCACTTGAGCGGTTTATTTCACGCCGCGGCAAACCCCAGACCATTACTTCAGACAATGGCACCAACTTTGTTGGTTGTCACAATGAATTAAACAAAATCATATCAGAGTCCAGTTTGTCCTCAGATCTGGCCTTAAAAGGTATCTCGTTTAAATTTTCGCCTGTTTACAGCCCTAATTTTAACGGTGTAGCGGAAGCCGCCGTTCGATCAACCAAACATCATCTCCGTCGCATATTGCAGTTGACTCACCTTACCTATGAGGAACTAAACACATGTCTGGTTCAAATTGAAGCCATTCTGAATTCACGTCCCCTTACACCTATGTCCACTGACCCACAAGACCTAACTCCTTTAACTCCTGCTCATTTCCTCATAGGGCGACCACTGATGTCTATACCCCAGCGACCAATACCACCAAGCCACATCAACAGACTGGACCGTTATAAAAGAATGGAATGTATCAAAGTTCACTTTTGGAATCGTTTTAGTTCCGAATATATCAGCTCACTGCAGCAGAAAACGAAATGGCAGTCTTCATTCGGAGAACTCAAGTCTGGAGCTCTTGTCCTAGTCAAGGACAGGACTCCGCCGCTTCTATGGCAGTTGGCGCGTGTGATGAAGACCTACCCTGGAGAAGACGGCGTGGCGCGGGTAGCAGATCTTAAGACAAAGGGAGGCATCATTCGGCGCTCCTACAACAGCATCTGCCCGCTACCAGCATGTTGAAGATCTTCAACCCGGGGAGCCTGTCTATGCCTCGCGCGGGTGTTTATGGCCTTTCCGCGCTGGCAACACCGATGACAGGAAGGACGGACGGGTGCCATATTGGACTTGACTTCAAGACCACCGAACGTAACCATAATTATAGTTTTGTATTTTGTATTTACCTTAAATATACAGTCCTCTACATTAATAACTGGTTTCACATCTCAACAATGACATACCTACTTATATACCCTTACACACTACATTAAAACAGTGATCAGAAGATATCGCTCTTCTCTATGGAGATAACCTCACTCTTCCATCACCTACCCTTATTCCACTCCAATACAACAACCAGTACAGCAAACATTTTCAGGAACTGTTTAAGAGCATCTGTCAGTTTCACGTTACAGCTCCCTGGTCCGCCAACAATCTCACCGAACGCATTAAATACAGTGACGTCGCTTATCTAAGATACAAGTATTTGAAATATAGATACAAGATCAAAATACGTATTTTCATCTTGTATCTAAAACACTTTTTAGAAAGGATTTTGTATCTTGTATTAAAATACTTTTGTTTAGTATCTTACTATTTTATAAATAATTTTTCTGATAAAATACTTTAGAAAAAATAGATATTATTTGGTGTCGTTTATAAAATAAATGCGTAGAACTGAACGAGCTGTTCTTGGTCATATTATACTCTAATCTGTGTAATCCGTGGTGCCGTTATTAATGTGAGGAAAAATTAATAGATAGCGACTCTTTCTTTCTACAAATTTCACCGGCTGTTATGAATAGTTATGATTGATTTCAAATCAGTTATTTTTCGTTTACTTTTGGAAACCTAAGTTTTATTTTATTCAGCTTCTTTATCTATTTTTATACTATATACTTCCGTTCGATCCGATCCATTTTCTAAAATGAAGTGGGTACCAAAAGAGTTAAAGAATATGTAAAAGAATTTATCCTGACTGAAACACGAAAAATAAATCGATCTGAAAAACAAGAATCTGAGGCTTTGGACAATGTAGAAAGTGATATTAAAAAAAAGTCAAAGGATGTATCTTATTACATGTTTTTAGAGGATGCTGATTCCTCTAGTGCTGATTCCGCAAGTGGCGAAAACACGGGGTCTACTGCCAGCGCTGCTGACTTAGAAATACTGCAATACCTTAATAATAATGAAATAATCCTAAAGAGCTTAAGTACAAAAAAAAATCTTAAAATACAACACTTGTTTGCCGAGCTCTGGCTCTGTGGAACGACTCTTTTCTTTTGGGGGTATGATCATGAGGCCTCATCGAAGGAAAATGAGTGATAAGATGTTTGAAGAGCTGGTTTTGCTTAATTCTAACTTAAAATTAAAATAATTATATCTATAATCATGATCTATAACAAACAAACTTAAATTCAAATGTTATTTTCTTACAAAAGTATTTGTATTTTTTAAAAGTATTTATAAGATACCTATTTTGTATCGAGTATTTCAAATACCTTTCTCGAAAGTATTTTGTATCTGGTATCTGAAATACTTACTTAATTTAAAAGTATTTTGTATTTTGTATTCCAGATACTTTGTACAGGGTATTTTGTACATCACTGATTAAATACAACAATGTTGCATCTTCAAATACATTTTCAGTAGCGATGCGTACCGCCCCAGTCGGGCAGGACCTTCCAGCTGCAGATAAAACGGCTCCAACGTGACTAGTTCATGTACGCCGCGCTGTATGAGTAATACGTCGGCGGATCTAATGTATGCAGGTCACCGCCTAGATATAATGTACGTATCTATATTAGTGTTGCACAAACTATGATAACTGCGAGATAAAACACGATAAGAACCGCTCCGCCAACGACCTGTATGCATAACTCTTGTTCAGCGCTGACGACGACGCTTCAACACAATAAATTAAAGAGCAATAAATGACAGGAATTGTTTATGCAAACTTATTAGTATTATGATTTGCTTTATAATATCACCTCCTTTATGCTGATGCAGTCTACTTATTTGCGAGCAAAGAGGATAACCATTTCAATTTTGCCATTTTTATAATGTTAAATTAAATATTATTCTCATTTAGGTCACGACGAAGAGGTGGAAGGGCGTGAGGGTCACTTGTTGATAGATTGCTGATGTAACTTAAGGCTCACTTGCAAAATGTATCACCTTGGCGCAAGTCGCCACGTCACCGTAGACTCATTACGCGAAAATGCCACAGTAATGAATCGAATGCAAATAAGCGTCCCAGAGTTAATTGCTAATGTTTTTGTAAATTGGAAGCCACTCGACAGAGTTATTTATTGCCACGGAAGAAACTCAACTAAATTAGCCCGAAACAGTATAGACGCGCGGCTTTCAGAGATGGTTCAGAGCGGCTCAGTTGTAAAGAGGCGTATTTGCTGATGCATTTGAACCTTAAAATAGATGACAAGTGGCGGCGTCACACAATAAAGCGCGATTTACTTAATTATATTATAATGCACATGCAGAATATCATATGAGTATCAGTTGTATCATAACTTTAATATTACAAAAAGTAATCAACAAATTAGTGTTGAACAACGTTGCTCAACATGTTGGCACATGAGGCAATTGGGTGGTGATCTCGGCGTAGTAGAGCCACTGAGCGCCACTGAATACACATAAACACGTATTAATCATAGATCATGGCCACTGTACCTTTTTTACAAACTACAATATACTTATCTACTGAGTTTCGTGAATATACTAATAAGCGGCATCTGTTAAGCTGCTGTTCCGTCAATGGCACAATGGTACCGTTCCCACTGAACCAGATTGCATGGTTTACGGTTTTATTGCGGGCAAAGTAAGCATCGGTAAGACATACCTATGAAACGCGCATTAATAACACGAGGTCTAAACTCTGAGTAAGTATTTCTTTTAAACGTGACACCCGTTGAGAGCCAGGCCATATCGACTTTAATAAAATAAGAATAAAAATAATTGAGCGCAGCGAGTGTTGTTTGTTCACTACATATTGCGCAGCGCTGCGCGTCTGTGTGTCAACTTGTGCATTGTCCAATGAAGCAATCACTATTTTTTTTATGATGCGAATGACGAAACCTCAGACGAACAGTCCGTTCGATCGATATTAATATCGCCTCGCTTCAATAATCATTGATGAATCTATTTGTCCAATCAGGCCATGCCCACACACATCTGGGTTAAGCTCCCCTGTGCTTCATGACATCTAAATTATTCCACTATACAATTAATAGGAATTTAAAGGACGTCAGTCCTATATTATTCGAGATTTCGTCCTGTCCAATCTTTAAACAATTCCACTGCCACTTGAGCCTTGTAATTCGCAATTTTCCATTCTTAACTTACTATTATGCATCTCGAAGTTTTCCAATTAATAATATTTACTTCTGAGCGATAAAATTGTAATGATACTGGCGAGAGTATTTCGCAGCGACGGGTATGCTAATATTATCCAGTACACGAGTCACGAGATCAATCGTTAGGTGCGACAATGTCTCTCTAATCCTATCGCTTCACTAAGGAATGTCGTTAATGTTCGTGTTACCATACATAACGAACCAAATCTTACAAACGACTTTGATTTTTGTTTTTGCGGGAAATCAAATTTATTTAATAAGGTTACGTTTGCCGCATTAACGGTACTATCTGGACAAGTAGTGTCAGGTACCTACTGTTCGGAGACAACAGCGCAGTCCTAGTAATCCTTAAGTCGTCTTCCAAACAAAAAATAAAGTTGGCGTACCAACGGTTTTATCTCGCTTGCCGAAAAGTAAATTTCTTTTATAGGACATGCCCTTGTTTTATAAACGACTTAGTGTCACCGACACGGTACTCAAACTCAACGACAAAGTACCTACTAAAACTTGGCTCAGCACAAATAAGAAATTTAAAACCCGTGGACTTACGTTTTACTGACATCCGAATTATATTTTAGATAAAAGCCTTATTTTTTAAATTGTTGTTAACAACTCTATTTTGTCCCTAAACATGTATAGGTTTCTTTGAGGGTTTCTTACTTCCTTTTTATAATTCAAACCAATGATTTCCCGGAACGCATGCGCCGTACCGCGCCGTGCTGTCAGTATCTACATTAAGGAAACGATCGCGCACGGCTACAGATTAATTTGTGTCATAATTGAGATTCCTGTATTTTTCTCAACGTGTGCAACTGTTACGATATCACATATTCTAATCGTGTTCCGGCATGTATATCAGAGCGCCGCTGGCCCTCTGTACTCTCACCGCGGCGCGTGCCCGTTAGTTTTCCGCTCAACCTCGCACAATCCACACACATTCGATTCCTTAATCCGACACTTCCACTAGATAACTAACAATCAGCTGTTGACATTGGTGTGTGGACACCGTCCCATAACTCGCTGGATACTACCACGCATGTGTATACAATAAACATATTATTGCAAATAAAAGTTTGTTTCGACAAAATGCAAACTAGGACTCCTTGTATAACATCATAGGGCTTACGAGTACAGTGCACTCAGGTTCATAAATACAGGATTTCATTCTAATAAACTATTGTGGATTATAAATGCTAGTACTTCTGCATATTGTCTACAGAATAAGCTGGGTTGAGCTATACTAGTGTCTATTAATGTAATGTTTTGTGTGGTCAGATACAACCCAAGCCCCGCCATGGTTTAGAAGAAGATTGACAAAATCACGACTAGTCAAGTACAGGTGATGTTCATGGATGACGGTGAACACTCTCAACATTGCTTTGAATTTTTCGTTTTCAATAATTTGGTTCTGAAAAGGGCGACAATTATAAATCAGAGATGTTTGAATTTTCTCTTGAGTTACGTGGACGAAAGTAGATTTTATCCGTTTTAAAGTACGTTCGTTTATCTTGCCGCTCGTCGGTTTCAATATTATTACACGAGAAGCCTCTTGCATATGCCACGTGATATTAATGTCTGACTTTGAACGTTCTTTCCAAAAATGTTTGGACCTTCCTTCTCGAACAACATAATATTGTTTACGTCGGCTTTTATATTTTAAAAGTTATTGAAGAGTCGTGTGGGCCACGGTACTGTTTTATTTGTTTGATTTTTCCCTAAGGAAACAATTACAAAAAAATACAATCAGTTAACTGTAAGACTGTAGTTAACCCGCATAAAGAAATATAAAATAGTTGAGGTGAAACATCGACGCTCTACAAAGTCTGCATTTCTTGAACATTCAGAAGAAGGATCCAAATATTATCTTAAATTATACAAGGATTGATCCACGAGGCTACGGAAAGTAAAGACATCCAAATTTCAACAGAGAAGATTGTTGATATCTTGCACAGGTCTGGGATCCTGTTATACATTTAATTACTCGTAAATCAGAACCCAAAAGACTGGCTGCCAGACTCCAAGCCACTGTGAGCTCATTATGCATGAATCAGACCGACAACAATTATTTTAAATAAATAATCTGTATATTCGTATAATGTAGGTAGATATTGTACGTTTGACTTTTGGGCAACCAACACCTTAGTCCGCCCGTGGCCATGAAGGCGACAAAATGTTCGAAACGTCGAGAGAAAAATAAAATACAAAAAACCTCAATAAAACCCAAAACTAGTTTTATTTGAACATAAAATATGAGTCAAGTAAAGGGTTACAGTTTACGTAACGTATCGCATTATGTAAGCGGCCACGCACAACATCACAGAACCTTCATCAGTCGACTCGACAAATTAGCACGTAACTAAAACCTATTATTCAAATTTCAAACGATGTTCCCACGAGCGAATAAAAAGGCGAAATCTCGTTCTGTTTATAGTTACGAGTGGGAGTATGAAATGTTTAAGTATAATGAAATAATCGTTTTTTTGGTTAACATTAATATTTAAATATGGAAGCTGTGACGCATTAACGTAATATTTTCTAAATTAGGCTCATAAAGACAATGCTGCTCAACCATGCGATAATACGATGGTATTTAGTACATAAAAGCACAGTTAAATCCGCAATTTTCATCCGCGTATATATATATTATTATGTTAAATCCGACACCCTCTGGAGAGCAATATCAAACGTACGGCCGCGTAAAGTTACTTATATTGTAACCTACCTACTTCTACTAAATCTAAATGAGTCTGTACAATTCGTACATATGACTGATATTAGAAGATATTTGAGTGCGCAAAGAAAAATCACCGTAGACGGAAAAATACCATTTATTTCTATTGTTTTGTTACAATTGTGTATTTGTACTCAAAATATAGTATTGTTAAAAAGGTTATATTATAAAATATGGATATTGTCGCGTGCGTTGTACTGTACAGAACCTAGCCCTAAAGATGTCACAAACGTACACCAGGCGTCGAGACTTGAGCTAAATTGCTCGAGCTAAAAATGCACGCTATTTTTGGCAGCGTATCTATAAATATATTGAAATAACCGTAAGTGATACAGTCTAGATGGGGTCGATTTTGTCT
>NC_051126.1:565597-645761 GCF_014839805.1 Manduca sexta | reverse complement strand
TCGAGCTATTAATATCATCCCTAGCCAACAATCACTTCAACAAATTATTTTTCGATATGACAAGTCACAACCTTTAAAACTTACACCCTTAATACAGTGACATATGGAACCGCCTCGGCACCTTATTTAGCTACAAAATGTCTTGTGAGTCTAGCATCTGCAGTTTGTGATGATCAATTTTCAAGTCAAGTTAAGCGGTCAATTGAATGTGATTTTTATGTTGATGATTTGCTCAGTGGAGGCAGCACTCTTACTGAAACAATTGAATTAAGCAAGAGAATTATCAATGTTTTGGCCTCTGCCAATTTAAGTTGCATAAATGGAAATCAAATAGTCATGAAATACTTAAAAGATGCTAATTTAAAAATAACCACTCAAGTTCAGCCTGAATCCATTGTCGACCTGTCAAACAACAGTAACATGAGTAATAAGACTTTTAGGTTTAAACTGGCTCGCTCACCAAGACATGTTGTCATATTCCATAGGGATAGAAAACCATGAAAAGATAACTAAAAGGCACATTTTGTCCATCATTTAGTCAAATATTTGATCCTTTAGGGTTAGTAGGGCCTTCCAAAATCCAAAATGGTCATGCAAAAGCTATGGGTTGATGGAAATAAATGTGACTGGGATGATGAAGTGTTAGATGAAGTTAAAATCTTTGGTTGTCTTTTTTTGACACCTTACCTTACCTCAACCAATTGAGAATACCACGTTGGGTTCTCATTGATGATTATATATCTGTTGAATTACACATTTACTGATGCCTCAGGCGTGCATATGGAGCATGCGATATATGTTAGGTCTCTCAAGCAAGACCAGACTGTGAAAACACAACTTCTTATTTCAAAAACAAAGTAGCACCCCTCAAGCCTACAACAATCCCTCGGCGAACTTTGTGGAGCCTTGCTCGGTGCAAGACTATCGCTCAATCACTCACTACCCATATATAACCAAATGCAGATTTTGGGTGATTCAACCATTGTGTTAGGTTGGTTATCAATGCCCACTAATAAGCTTAAACCATTTGTGCGTAATCGATGTCATGAGATTCAAGAAAGTACCATTTGGAATTTGTGGAGTTATGTGCCGTCTAAAGACAACCCAGCTGATTTAGTTTCTCGTGGGTTGTCTGCCAACCTCATCAAAGATTGTGAACTGTGGTGGTCGGGTCCATCTTTCTAGCAAATGATGAATCAGGATGGCCTAGCATGCCAAGCAAATGCAAAGATAGTAAATTGCCAGATATTGTGTCTCATTTTTCCAGCACCACTGCAGAAAATTCAGAATGGCACTCCCTCTTATTAAAACATTCCAATTTTATAAAATTACAAAAAATAGTGGCCTACATTTTTAGGTTCATTAGAAATTGTCGAAACAAAACAGACAAACTATCTGGCCCCATCACAGTAACAGAGCTTCATAAGTCTTTAACCTTTTTTTTACATAATGCACAACTTGAAATGTTCCCTGAAGAATATCATATTCTGTATTCAAAAGCCATTGCCGGCCAAAAATCGCCTTTTATCATTATCACCATTTTTGACCCTGAGGGTTTAATAAGAGTGGGGGAGGCTTGATAACTCCCATACAGTTATGACACTAAGCATCCTATTTTATTATGTAGCAAGCATCATATTACAAAAATAATATTTTTAAACACAAAAAGAATTATGTCATGCAGGACCCCAATTATTATTAGCCCATATACGCCAAGCATACTGGCCTCTCGGGGAAAAACTTACTATCAAAATTGGTAGTTAAAGGGTGTATTAAATGTTTTCGGTTTAAAAGCACAGCAAGTTCAGCCCATCATGGGACAACTGCCTACAACCAGAACACAATTAGATTTTCCATTTCTCAATTGTGGAGTTGATTATGCTGGTCCTGTAATGATAGCTGACCGTAAGGGCTGAGGTTGTAGGCTCACAAAGTCCTACCTTTGCATCTTTGTTTGCTTTGCCATTAAAGCTGTTCACATTGAGCTTGTTACAGACCTCTCAAAGAAGGATACCTGGCAGCACTTGAGCGGTTTATTTCACGCCGCGGCAAACCCCAGACCATTACTTCAGACAATGGCACCAACTTTGTTGGTTGTCACAATGAATTAAACAAAATCATATCAGAGTCCAGTTTGTCCTCAGATCTGGCCTTAAAAGGTATCTCGTTTAAATTTTCGCCTGTTTACAGCCCTAATTTTAACGGTGTAGCGGAAGCCGCCGTTCGATCAACCAAACATCATCTCCGTCGCATATTGCAGTTGACTCACCTTACCTATGAGGAACTAAACACATGTCTGGTTCAAATTGAAGCCATTCTGAATTCACGTCCCCTTACACCTATGTCCACTGACCCACAAGACCTAACTCCTTTAACTCCTGCTCATTTCCTCATAGGGCGACCACTGATGTCTATACCCCAGCGACCAATACCACCAAGCCACATCAACAGACTGGACCGTTATAAAAGAATGGAATGTATCAAAGTTCACTTTTGGAATCGTTTTAGTTCCGAATATATCAGCTCACTGCAGCAGAAAACGAAATGGCAGTCTTCATTCGGAGAACTCAAGTCTGGAGCTCTTGTCCTAGTCAAGGACAGGACTCCGCCGCTTCTATGGCAGTTGGCGCGTGTGATGAAGACCTACCCTGGAGTAAGACGGCGTGGCGCGGGTAGCAGATCTTAAGACAAAGGGAGGCATCATTCGGCGCTCCTACAACAGCATCTGCCCGCTACCAGCATGCTGGAAAGATCTTCAAACCCGGGGGAGCCTGTCTATGCCTCGCGCGGGTGTTTATGGCCTTTCCGCGCTGGCAACACCGATGACAGGAAGGACGGACGGGTGCCATATTGGACTTGACTTCAAGACCACCGAACGTAACCATAATTATAGTTTTGTATTTTGTATTTACCTTAAATATACAGTCCTCTACATTAATAACTGGTTTCACATCTCAACAATGACATACCTACTTATATACCCTTACACACTACATTAAAACAGTGATCAGAAGATATCGCTCTTCTCTATGGAGATAACCTCACTCTTCCATCACCTACCCTTATTCCACTCCAATACAACAACCAGTACAGCAAACATTTTCAGGAACTGTTTAAGAGCATCTGTCAGTTTCACGTTACAGCTCCCTGGTCCGCCAACAATCTCACCGAACGCATTAAATACAGTGACGTCGCTTATCTAAGATACAAGTATTTGAAATATAGATACAAGATCAAAATACGTATTTTCATCTTGTATCTAAAACACTTTAGAAAGGATTTTGTATCTTGTATTAAAATACTTTTGTTTAGTATCTTACTATTTTATAAATAATTTTTCTGATAAAATACTTTAGAAAAAATAGATATTATTTGGTGTCGTTTATAAAATAAATGCGTAGAACTGAACGAGCTGTTCTTGGTCATATTATACTCTAATCTGTGTAATCCGTGGTGCCGTTATTAATGTGAGGAAAAATTAATAGATAGCGACTCTTTCTTTCTACAAATTTCACCGGCTGTTATGAATAGTTATGATTGATTTCAAATCAGTTATTTTTCGTTTACTTTTGGAAACCTAAGTTTTATTTTATTCAGCTTCTTTATCTATTTTTATACCATATACTCCGTCTCGATCCGATCCATTTTCTAAAATGAAGTGGGTACCAAAAGAGTTAAAGAATATGTAAAAGAATTTATCCTGACTGAAACACGAAAAATAAATCGATCTGAAAACAAGAATCTGAGGCTTTGGACAATGTAGAAAGTGATATTAAAAAAGTCAAAGGATGTATCTTATTACATGTTTTAGAGGATGCTGATTCCTCTAGTGCTGATTCCGCAAGTGGCGAAAACACGGGGTCTACTGCCAGCGCTGCTGACTTAGAAATACTGCAATACCTTAATAATAATGAAATAATCCTAAAGAGCTTAAGTACAAAAAAAAATCTTAAAATACAACACTTGTTTGCCGAGCTCTGGCTCTGTGGAACGACTCTTTTCTTTTGGGGTATGATCATGAGGCCTCATCGAAGGAAAATGAGTGATAAGATGTTTGAAGAGCTGGTTTTGCTTAATTCTAACTTAAAATTAAAATAATTATATCTATAATCATGATCTATAACAAACAAACTTAAATTCAAATGTTATTTTCTTACAAAAGTATTTGTATTTTTAAAAAGTATTTATAAGATACCTATTTTGTATCGAGTATTTCAAATACCTTTCTCGAAAGTATTTTGTATCTGGTATCTGAAATACTTACTTAATTTAAAAGTATTTTGTATTTTGTATTCCAGATACTTTGTACAGGGTATTTTGTACATCACTGATTAAATACAACAATGTTGCATCTTCAAATACATTTTCAGTAGCGATGCGTACCGCCCCAGTCGGGCAGGACCTTCCAGCTGCAGATAAAACGGCTCCAACGTGACTAGTTCATGTACGCCGCGCTGTATGAGTAATACGTCGGCGGATCTAATGTATGCAGGTCACCGCCTAGATATAATGTACGTATCTATATTAGTGCTGCACAAACCATGATAACCGCGAGATAAAACACGATAAGAACCGCTCCGCCAACGACCTGTATGCATAACTCTTGTTCAGCGCTGACGACGACGCTTCAACACAATAAATTAAAGAGCAATAAATGACAGGAATTGTTTATGCAAACTTATTAGTATTATGATTTGCTTTATAATATCACCTCCTTTATGCTGATGCAGTCTACTTATTTGCGAGCAAAGAGGATAACCATTTCAATTTTGCCATTTTATAATGTTAAATTAAATATTATTCTCATTTAGGTCACGACGAAGAGGTGGAAGGGCGTGAGGGTCACTTGTTGATAGATTGCTGATGTAACTTAAGGCTCACTTGCAAAATGTATCACCTTGGCGCAAGTCGCCACGTCACCGTAGACTCATTTACGCCGAAAATGCCACAGTAATGAATCGAATGCAAATAAGCGTCCCAGAGTTAATTGCTAATGTTTTTGTAAATTGGAAGCCACTCGACAGAGTTATTTATTGCCACGGAAGAAACTCAACTAAATTAGCCCGAAACAGTATAGACGCGCGGCTTTCAGAGATGGTTCAGAGCGGCTCAGTTGTAAAGAGGCGTATTTGCTGATGCATTTGAACCTTAAAATAGATGACAAGTGGCGGCGTCACACAATAAAGCGCGATTTACTTAATTATATTATAATGCACATGCAGAATATCATATGAGTATCAGTTGTATCATAACTTTAATATTACAAAAGTAATCAACAAATTAGTGTTGAACAACGTTGCTCAACATGTTGGCACATGAGGCAATTGGGTGGTGATCTCGGCGTAGTAGAGCCACTGAGCGCCACTGAATACACATAAACACGTATTAATCATAGATCATGGCCACTGTACCTTTTTTACAAACTACAATATACTTATCTACTGAGTTTCGTGAATATACTAATAAGCGGCATCTGTTAAGCTGCTGTTCCGTCAATGGCACAATGGTACCGTTCCCACTGAACCAGATTGCATGGTTTACGGTTTTATTGCGGGCAAAGTAAGCATCGGTAAGACATACCTATGAAACGCGCATTAATAACACGAGGTCTAAACTCTGAGTAAGTATTTCTTTTAAACGTGACACCCGTTGAGAGCCAGGCCATATCGACTTTAATAAATAAGAATAAAATAATTGAGCGCAGCGAGTGTTGTTTGTTCACTACATATTGCGCAGCGCTGCGCGTCTGTGTGTCAACTTGTGCATTGTCCAATGAAGCAATCACTATTTTTTTTATGATGCGAATGACGAAACCTCAGACGAACAGTCCGTTCGATCGATATTAATATCGCCTCGCTTCAATAATCATTGATGAATCTATTTGTCCAATCAGGCCATGCCCACACACATCTGGGTTAAGCTCCCCTGTGCTTCATGACATCTAAATTATTCCACTATACAATTAATAGGAATTTAAAGGACGTCAGTCCTATATTATTCGAGATTTCGTCCTGTCCAATCTTTAAACAATTCCACTGCCACTTGAGCCTTGTAATTCGCAATTTTCCATTCTTAACTTACTATTATGCATCTCGAAGTTTTCCAATTAATAATATTTACTTCTGAGCGATAAAATTGTAATGATACTGGCGAGAGTATTTCGCAGCGACGGGTATGCTAATATTATCCAGTACACGAGTCACGAGATCAATCGTTAGGTGCGACAATGTCTCTCTAATCCTATCGCTTCACTAAGGAATGTCGTTAATGTTCGTGTTACCATACATAACGAACCAAATCTTACAAACGACTTTGATTTTTGTTTTTGCGGGAAATCAAATTTATTTAATAAGGTTACGTTTGCCGCATTAACGGTACTATCTGGACAAGTAGTGTCAGGTACCTACTGTTCGGAGACAACAGCGCAGTCCTAGTAATCCTTAAGTCGTCTTCCAAACAAAAAATAAAGTTGGCGTACCAACGGTTTTATCTCGCTTGCCGAAAAGTAAATTTCTTTTATAGGACATGCCCCTTGTTTTTATAAACGACTTAGTGTCACCGACACGGTACTCAAACTCAACGACAAAGTACCTACTAAAACTTGGCTCAGCACAAATAAGAAATTTAAAACGTGGACTTACGTTTTACTGACATCCGAATTATATTTTAGATAAAAGCCTTATTTTTTTAAATTGTTGTTAACAACTCTATTTTTTCCCTAAACATGTATAGGTTTCTTTGAGGGTTTCTTACTTCCTTTTTATAATTCAAACCAATGATTTCCCGGAACGCATGCGCCGTACCGCGCCGTGCTGTCAGTATCTACATTAAGGAAACGATCGCGCACGGCTACAGATTAATTTGTGTCATAATTGAGATTCCTGTATTTTTCTCAACGTGTGCAACTGTTACGATATCACATAATTCTAATCGTGTTCCGGCATGTATATCAGAGCGCCGCTGGCCCTCTGTACTCTCACCGCGGCGCGTGCCCGTTAGTTTTCCGCTCAACCTCGCACAATCCACACACATTCGATTCCTTAATCCGACACTTCCACTAGATAACTAACAATCAGCTGTTGACATTGGTGTGTGGACACCGTCCCATAACTCGCTGGATACTACCACGCATGTGTATACAATAAACATATTATTGCAAATAAAAGTTTGTTTCGACAAAAATGCAAACTAGGACTCCTTGTATAACATCATAGGGCTTACGAGTACAGTGCACTCAGGTTCATAAATACAGGATTTCATTCTAATAAACTATTGTGGATTATAAATGCTAGTACTTCTGCATATTGTCTACAGAATAAGCTGGGTTGAGCTATACTAGTGTCTATTAATGTAATGTTTTGTGTGGTCAGATACAACCCAAGCCCCGCCATGGTTTAGAAGAAGATTGACAAAATCACGACTAGTCAAGTACAGGTGATGTTCATGGATGACGGTGAACACTCTCAACATTGCTTTTGAATTTTTTCGTTTTTCAATAATTTGGTTCTGAAAAGGGCGACAATTATAAATCAGAGATGTTTGAATTTTCTCTTGAGTTACGTGGACGAAAGTAGATTTTTATCCGTTTTAAAGTACGTTCGTTTATCTTGCCGCTCGTCGGTTTCAATATTATTACACGAGAAGCCTCACCTTGCATATGCCACGTGATATTAATGTCTGACTTTGAACGTTCTTTCCAAAAATGTTTGGACCTTCCTTCTCGAACAACATAATATTGTTTACGTCGGCTTTTATATTTTAAAAGTTATTGAAGAGTCGTGTGGGCCACGGTACTGTTTTATTTGTTTGATTTTTCCCTAAGGAAACAATTACAAAAAAATACAATCAGTTAACTGTAAGACTGTAGTTAACCCGCATAAAGAAATATAAAATAGTTGAGGTGAAACATCGACGCTCTACAAAGTCTGCATTTCTTGAACATTCAGAAGAAGGATCCAAATATTATCTTAAATTATACAAGGATTGATCCACGAGGCTACGGAAAGTAAAGACATCCAAATTTCAACAGAGAAGATTGTTGATATCTTGCACAGGTCTGGGATCCTGTTATACATTTAATTACTCGTAAATCAGAACCCAAAAGACTGGCTGCCAGACTCCAAGCCACTGTGAGCTCATTATGCATGAATCAGACCGACAACAATTATTTTAAATAAATAATCTGTATATTCGTATAATGTAGGTAGATATTGTACGTTTGACTTTTTGGGCAACCAACACCTTAGTCCGCCCCGTGGCCATGAAGGCGACAAAATGTTCGAAACGTCGAGAGAAAAATAAAATACAAAAAACCTCAATAAAACCCAAAACTAGTTTTATTTGAACATAAAATATGAGTCAAGTAAAGGGTTACAGTTTACGTAACGTATCGCATTATGTAAGCGGCCACGCACAACATCACAGAACCTTCATCAGTCGACTCGACAAATTAGCACGTAACTAAAACCTATTATTCAAATTTCAAACGATGTTCCCACGAGCGAATAAAAAGGCGAAATCTCGTTCTGTTTATAGTTACGAGTGGGAGTATGAAATGTTTAAGTATAATGAAATAATCGTTTTTTTGGTTAACATTAATATTTAAATATGGAAGCTGTGACGCATTAACGTAATATTTTCTAAATTAGGCTCATAAAGACAATGCTGCTCAACCATGCGATAATACGATGGTATTTAGTACATAAAAGCACAGTTAAATCCGCAATTTTCATCCGCGTATATATATATTATTATGTTAAATCCGACACCCTCTGGAGAGCAATATCAAACGTACGGCCGCGTAAAGTTACTTATATTGTAACCTACCTACTTCTACTAAATCTAAATGAGTCTGTACAATTCGTACATATGACTGATATTAGAAGATATTTGAGTGCGCAAAGAAAAATCACCGTAGACGGAAAAATACCATTTATTTCTATTGTTTTGTTACAATTGTGTATTTGTACTCAAAATATAGTATTGTTAAAAAGGTTATATTATAAAATATGGATATTGTCGCGTGCGTTGTACTGTACAGAACCTAGCCCTAAAGATGTCACCAAACGTACACCAGGCGTCGAGACTTGAGCTAAATTGCTCGAGCTAAAAAAATGCACGCTATTTTTGGCAGCGTATCTATAAATATATTGAAATAACCGTAAGTGATACAGTCTAGATGGGGTCGATTTTGTCTATCGACGAAATGTACCGGGTCTATTATGGAGCCACAGGTTTATTGTAGTCTGCAACGCTTCATGGAGTTCGTGTGAGTATAATCCGAGTCTGTTACCACCGACTGTAGTTCTTATTCTCGAGAACCGAAAGTCTCCACTGCATCCTAAATTTTCCTGCCAATAAACTGTAACATTACCGGGCGATCAAAAGATATTTACAAATAGATAAATAACTTGTTAGCTAAACCTAAATGAATTTTATTTCAGAAAAACGGACTCTATTAGTAATTTTCATTATGTCCGATATGCTAGCGCAAGCTCGTCTTCTTGACATTGTTGTTAATGCAAACAGCCAAGATTTAAGATGTATCATACCAATGTTCCGGATGGTTTATTGCATCGAATTAAATTGTTGCATGTGAGTGGAGCGGGGCCTCGCCGCCGGAACTGACCCTCAGCCTGTCGTGGAGGTGAACCAGCTGCCAAACGGCAACCACCCACCACCCGTCAGCACTAACGTTTCGCTTCCTGACACTTCATTGTTTACTTGCATTCCGTACAAGTACTACATCGGCAGATAAAAATTCAGAAGAGTGCGGTGAGGACGCGCGTGACGTCAGCCTTTACAGAACTACTTCGCTTCGCGAGTGATACTCGAATTTATTTTTATCTGCATTTAATTCGGAACAAATCCATTTGATTGATACCTAAAACCTTTTGATAGTTTATCTGGAAAAAAACATCCGAAGGCTCTAACAAAAACAGCGGCGTCATTCGGTTCGAGAGGAACGTCACTACGCCATCGCCTAATATGGACCCTAATCCATGTAGAGAGCGCTGCAAAATGCGATACAGGGTGACGTGCTCGGCCTCGAACCACACCTTAATATTTATCACTCACTAAGATAATTCCAGTTTTGTACGGACATAGTTCAACTTCCTAATACACATATGTGACGTCGCCAGCGCCAGCCGACCACCCCAGCCGTGACCGGCTGCAGCGTCGGCGACGGTGTCTATTACCCAAAATATCTATACAATATCTTTACAAGATAACAACCAGAGAAGCCGAGAAGTTTGTAAAGCCTTTATGCGGTCAGGTAAACGTGCGTCCGATGCCTATAAGCCTTTCTAAAATATTTCTAATAAAAAAGTACGGCAGAAAATGATTTCAATACTAAATAAGTAAGTACATGTCATTAAAATGATAAATACCAGTTCGCATCATACGACCGACAGGATAGTCGTTTGGCTTTTCCCCTCGCCAATTTCCTTAAGTTAGAGGTTAAAGTCCTTTTTAGTTACTATTTATGCTTATTCTCTGTTAGGAAGATCAACAAATTCTATTTCAGCTCCGCTATATTATATTCATTTAAATTCAGGTATTAGCAGAAACTTAAGCTTCATAGTTCGGTGTGATGAAATGCTCGCCACAGGCGATCCCAGCTGACTGGAGTTGCGAGAAGCGTGTGAGAGCGCGCGTGAGGACGAAGTAACCTTTGACACAAGTGTAAACTTCATAAGAACATATATATGCGTAATATTACGCATATATCTCATAAGGCAACTTATAACATGTCATTTTATACAATTCTGGAATACTCGATAACGTTAATACACGAGATTACTTCGTTATTGGCATATCTTAAAGCGGAAACTGCGCCTGCGTGAGATGATAAAACCACCTATTAAGAGATTACAGCGAGCAAATAAATAGCCCTGACTTTGTATTGTTCGCTGATAACATCTCTGTCTAAGGGAAACAACAGAGCTGGCTTTTAGGTACCTACGTTTCGAAGGAAACAAGGTTCGTGCCGCTGTATTGTAAGTTGATTTAAACTTACACCTCCTTTAATCAAATTTAATACTTACTCGGCACTATCACCGTATGTATATATTATGAATGTAATACAAAAAACGAATGTATTTAGAAAAACTTCCCCGTATGACCTTGAAGATAACGCTTTTATTGTGCGAGTCGATTGGACTGACTGTTAATAAATAATAATACAAGTTGTTCAGAGGTATTATCACTTACGAGTATCTTGGTTTGTAGCTCGCGGCCTTTTGTATAATCGCTGACTCTTAGCGCTCTACAAGAAGCAATGTTTAAGCCACTAATAATGTTCCCACTAACATTTTGACAATAGTCCTGAGCCGCCACTTATGGGACGAAATATTGTGAATACACCGACTGCTCCCGTGTCTGCATCCATCAAGATATAGACGTGAAGTTTCGTCGGCGACTCCAGCCCCGAGTGAGCTGGTTATCAAATAATGTGTGTAATATATAAAGAGTACAAACACAAACGCCTTTACATCCAATTGCGCAGTCAAGTAGTATCTACCTCGCCCGCAGTTTGATTATTTTGTTCTAATCAAACTATTGCACAAATAAAAAACATTGCCCTCCTTTCTTTGTCCAACCGAGTACTGAATAAACGCTTTACTTCAGTAATACCTTCTCTTGTTTACCTTTAATGATTATAAACAATAATACATTACCAGAGCAATACTGGTCTGTAGTTCCAAGTAAATTGTGTTCACTGTTAATAAATAAACAATTAAAATGTTTATTATCGGAACACGTACAAAATAAGGAAACATCGAAACTAACTAATAGAAAACGTTAATAATTATGTTACTAACAACATTATCATGACACACGTAATGTTTGCGCGCCCGAGCAACCCATAAATGATGTAATTCATTGAGCAGCATTTAGCGCCCGCCGACCACGGTACTCTACACAAACATGGTTCAAAACACCGGCCAAGCGCGAGTTGGACTCTCGCACCGAGTAGTACATACTACATAAGTTTAAACTTAACAAACTTATATTTACCGTTCGATCCCTAGACTCGATTATTGCACCGATAACAAATAATAAGATAGTGACAATAAATTCAGATTCAATTTAGTTTTTGGTTACTCAAGTACATATTTCTAGTTTTCAGATTTTTCCTTAACATGTGCTGTAAGACATTGCTTCTTGCCAAATTGCATGATTCTAGATCATCAGAAAGTACCCTATAGGTTTTGATCCCTTTCACCTTGTGAAATCTCAAAATATGCGAAAATACGGGTCATATCAGCTTACGATTACGTTGACTTAACATTTTGATTTGTTTCACAGTTGAAAAAGATCTTAGAGCCGAGTATCTAATCTCACTAGTATTATGAATGCGAAAGTTAGTCAAATTTTTTAGATGTTTGTATGTTTGTTCAAAGTAAACACAGAAGAAACTTAACTGATTAGGGTAAAATTTTGCACACGGGGAGACCAAGTGCTGAATTAATGCATAGACTACTTTTTATCCTAGTAATTTGCGCCCATGGAAAGTAATGGAAACTCTTAAATAGATGCCGTTGGCGTCGTCGTGTTCTAAGGACTTTTGTATCGAGGAAGGCATTTCACACGGGCGAAGCCGCAAGCAACACCCAGTTTAATATAAATTTCAACTTAATACCTCTACAACATTTCTGAGAAAATGGTTTTGACAAATAGACAGCCGCGTAGATAGACAACAAAGTGTTCCTACAAGAGTTCCTTTTCAGGTGCGGAACCCTAAAACCAGTTAGTGCGTATGTACTACACTGTACTTACTACTGCACTGTACTTAGGTAGGTACTACTTACTAGAGTAACCGGCAAAATATTAACCATACCTACAATCGGTACTAATGTGCCAAAAAAAATTTTCATCACGTAGTGTGTTCATGTTTGCCGTACAAGCGCAATGCAGTGACTGACAGAAAAAAACAAAAGTGTAAGTAATAGAAATTAACGATAAAACTATATCATATAACTAAACAGAAGTAGTTATCAAACGCTACGATTCATGATTTATGTAAAAGGTGTGCCAATACAAACATGAACTTGTAACTATTTCCCGGTACATAAACTGGCCACGTTGCTCGCGTCGTGAGGTGTGCATAATTAAAAAATATTTTATGTATTATAATAAACTCTATTATCTTTTACAGATCAATAAAATTTATTCGAAGCCAAAATAATTGCGCAGCGTGTAGAAAACGCGTAGAGCGTAGTCGCAAGCTAGTCGTGTCGTGTTGGTCTTACACGAGGCGGGTGAGGCGATTAACCATCTCCGTCCAGTCCCCCTGGCACAAACATTTAACATAGATTACAGAACATTTATTGTAATGGGCAGTGAAGAGATGGGTTCTCACTTGTAAGTTTACTGCGGTTATTTGCTAATTGATATAGCTAAAATGTCAGTTTTGTAGTAAAAAAAATATATATTCCGTCAATTCGCAATAAATGAATAACACATTTCGCACGACTACCTCATAAAAATATACTCGCTAAACCGATAAATATACCTGCTATTCTCGTCGAATGTCAGTGAAAAAGCTATACGGACTTGATCAAGTAAAATTATTTCACTCAATATTGTAGCGAGATTGCAGAGTATAGAGGGCAGTGCGAAGAAATGTGACCTTAGCTGCTTGCAGCTAGCCTGTAGCAACTCGCAGAAACCCTTCAGCCGTCCACGTCGTCTCATGAACCATAAAGCTGCAGAATATTCTCTTTAACATGCGCGCGAGTGTGTGCCTGCGACACGTGAGCTCACGTGTCGGCCTTGCACCAGAACGAATTGGCTGGCGATGCGCGACGACACACGGCACGCGCCATCCTGCCCGCGCCCGAAACAATCAATACAAGTGGAAAATTAATTTTGGATGCTGTAAATACGACACAACTGCCACTGAATCGCATAAAGCCGCTACAGCATATTATAATCATAATACAAGAATCACATGAGTCTATTATGAAAGGATTGTTCTAACAATTGTTCTGAACAATTTGTTCGTACCAGTATGTAAATTATAGAAGAATGTGGACGGTGGAACACAATTACTGCTGGGGTGCCGACTGTCAAGAGACCTACTCGTACTTTCAGCTGCTGGGCGTGTAACCGAGTTGAAAAGGTCAGGCGCCGGTACCCAGCCTGTTGTTTCTTTCCACTTTGTGTGATGCCGCGAAGACGTGTAAGATCGACCGAGTGTAGAATGTATACTTCTCACCTGAACAGCGACAGATACGAAAGATATAGTGTACGGAAATGACAAATAAGAAACTATATACTTATGCCCAGCCATGCTAAATGCCGTAGCCCTATCGTCCCTGCCAACCCTACCCCTCAACCGTCTTGAGGAGCCTTCCGTGTTGAGGAGTCTTCCGTCTTGATAAGTCATCCATCGTAAAGAATCTTCTTTCTGTCACGGCTATACCATAGAGAGCCCCGACTTATTGAACCAATTTTTTAAATAATTTCGTTTGTTACTTGACTGACATGAACAGTAAAAACACACACACATGAAAAACAAGCTACATTCTATCCCGGGAAAATAGTAGGTCTTCTAGCGCAGAAAACTCTCACGTGAGTGAAACATCTTTTCAATTCGACCCAGTAATTCCTAAAATTAGCGCCTTCGAACAAACAACCTCTTCAGCTTTATATAATAGTACATCTATGCACTATTGTTATGTCATACTTGTGTAGGAATATTATTACTTATTAAATGCAATTAAAATGCCAGTCGTTTACAGTCTTATGCGGGAAGGGAAAACAAATAAAAATACATTTAAACAAAATAAAATGAGCGAAGATCGCGAGAACAAGTCGGCAGAACTTGAAGGAGGTCAGACGAGAAAAGGCCGCCGAGTCCGGCACGCGAACTCGCACTCATTGTCTCCAAGTGGCTTATAACTAACGTAACGTAATCGAAACATAACCGTACGCAAGCCACACCATCGGTGAACTCGACATGACAACCTCACGCCTACGTCCCCAAAGGGATAGCCATAAACATAAGAGCACCCACTATTCATAGAACTTATTTCCACTCTATGGTGTAGGAATGAAAAAAAAATTTAACAAAAAAACCTACTAGAAACCAAAAACTAATTTAACATTACCTAAGGTCAGTAGGGGAAAGTGCGCCATAAAATTTTCATAGCTGGATTCAATGCAAAATAATTTCTTTTTGTGCTGACTTAAGAATGTAATTTTATTAATTTAAGAATATTTGGTATTTTGTGATAACGACCTATAGTCATTCAAGGCAATCAGACAATAAATTAATATTATTTTGATCAAAATAATTATAATCACTCAAATATATATAAATTTTAATCACTCAATATTATAACAAACTATGGCTGTTAAATCAAATTCGGGGCAAGTGCGCCATATATTTGTACATCAGGGCTTCAAAACATTTTACACATTTTTTTGCTATATTTAAAAAAAGTAGGAATTAAAAATTTTAATGCGTTATAACTCAATTACTTAGAATATGGCCTTATGACATTTGATATGTTTTAGCTGCATTAGAATCACATAACGTGCCTGATCGAACAGTTGCAACCTCTTCACGTAAAGTTACTCTAGACCAAAATATTTCAGTTTTTTCTTTTGTAAAAACGAACGATCTAAAACAAACAAATATACGACGAATTAACTAATACGCCCTTTTACTTAAGTCGGCTTAAAACAAAATACCTTGAGTACTAAAATTATGCTAAGTATAACATTTTAATAATAATAATTCATATTAGTAAAACATATTCTCAAAAAAGGTTGGTGATATATGGTTCAGGGGCAAGTGCGCCTTACTACTAGTAACTGTGGCGCACTTGCCCTACTCGACAATTTTGAGGTACATTTTTTCGCATTGCTTAAAAATCCTTTATTTTAGTATATATAAATAAAATTCAGGTAGGAAGTTAAAATAAAAGGTTTAAACTATCTACTCACTTTACTGGCTTACAGAAATATGTTACATATCTTGAAATATTTGATGTTATCTTTCACGTGGTCATCTCTATTTACAGGTCTAAATGACACTTAAAATAAAATGGCGAATAAATCGTATTAAAATGAACAGAGCCATTTGTGTTTTTTAGTGGAACCGTATTTCAGTTAATAGCATTGATATAAGATTGCGGTAATTGTATAACATCAATAGTTTTCGATTTTTTTAGGGCAGGTGCACTTGCCCCGTCGGCGCACTTGCCCCACCTGACCTTATATACTTACTGGTTACCAATTTTGAATTCGGTACCTAATAACAATCAAACATTTTTTTTTCGTACATTTGTTCATATATTTATCTAGCTTAACTAGCAATTTTAATGACTAATGTTTAATTTTCATTAGGCACCGACTCCAAAATTGGTAACCAGTATATGGGTAATGTAAAATTATTTTTTGATTTTTGAAAGCGGTTTTATTTTTTGTTAAAAAAAATATTTTTTGCTATTTTGTGTTAGTAATAATCATAAGACCCAATGGCAAACGCCCTTTCAAACATAAAAAGAATTTACTAAATCAGGCGATGCCTCTTTGAGTAACACCTTACTGTTAAGGAGTTGTACCTTCCATCATCAGCTCAGCTATATAAGATGATGATTATCATACGCAAGTACTTAAGTTACGTCATAAAATTTGCGAAAAACGATGTGTGTGTGCCTAAAAAATTTGAAGGTTACCCTCGATTTCTCCAGGGTCCAATCATCAAATCCTGACTTGGCGTCTGTGGGACCACTTCAGAAGTATCTCCTTTCGAACAAAAAAAAAAATTTTAAATCGGTCCACAAATGGTGGAGTAATAGCGTAACAAACACTTTGTATCAAAAACATCCAGTAGAATTGAGAACCTCCTCCTTTTTTGAAGTCGGTTAAAAAAAGACAGAATTTGGATTGGAATGGCAAATATACTAGTTTGTAAGATTTAGGCAACTTCTCTCAACTCTCAACTTTCTGTGACTGCGTACTTAGGCAGACGAGTCTCCAGCGACCTCACCATCCAGAGTGACATCACCCAGTTCCATAACAACGAGCCTTCGCTGAACAAAGAAAGGTCGCGCTGTAATTAAGTTATTTCTACTAATTGACTACTGATTTGCCCTTATCGCGTTCACGTAATTCATAATATACTGTAAAGCAATTTCTATTTAGGCGCCACGACGAGTCCTCTAGGGCTCGATTTTCTTTTTAGCTTCAGATTTATGGGAAAGCCCCTCACCAAAATAATGAAACGGTTTTTGTAATTTCTTTTCGGCTAGAAAATAAAGTTTTTTCTTACATACTTGCTAGTAGCACAGACTAGCTGCGCCCTACTCTAGGTCTTCTTTGATAACCGTGTCCTATGTAATTAGTCGTTTAAGGGGAACATTACATTCGTAACTTTTAGCTTCTGCTATCTGTATTTTAATTTAGGACGCTGTTAAAGAAATCAATTATAAAAATTTACTTTTGAATGAACTCCCAAACATGCAACTAAAAAGACTTTGCGTATAGTCTCGATTTTACGACAGTTACTATGCTTGGTGTCAAACATCTTTGGAGATCTGATCCTAGACGAATCGTGTTATATACGTGTAATAAACCCACATGAACCGTTTCCCGGTCTCAAAATCTATCAAACGACAGCGTGATTTTCTACATATACTGCAGTGCCGCTAGAACAAGAAATTTTGAGACATTACATTTGCAACCAGTTACAGCGATGGAAACCAGCGACTTAGAGCCATGCAAGATAATCGCCGAGTCGCACATAGCCAAAGCTGAAAGTGGCCCTTTGATTCAAGAGATATTACATCGACGATGACTACGGTCGGTGCACGGCGCGGCACGGCGATGGTACACTTGTCAATATGATGGCGCCACGGCGCTTATCTTGTCATTCACCGGTCACCAGTGACATCCATCGTGTACAGCTCTATTAATAGAACGTCGAATGCTCTATCTGCGTTGATCGGTGTGTAATGTGTCGCGGTGGTGACGCGCCATGACGTAAAAATAATCAAAGAAAAATATTTTGCCCTGTATTTGTAATTTGGATGGTCAAGTTGTCACTTGCTTCTCCTCCCATGATAGTTAAATCTAACGGCCGACCAAAGGACAATATGTATCTAAATAGCATTATGTTTGGTTGTTATAAAGTCGAAAACGGGTTCTCGGCTCCTTGTGTTTGTTTTTGAAGTTAATATTTACTTATTAAAGAAAACCCCATCAAGTGAAGTGACTTGTCCAAAGCACTGCTGGGTCTGTCTGTGCTTTGGTTTACATGACGAGAATATAAGATTTAGATGAGTATCTAGGTCGGACGGTCCCAGAAAGACGAGTCCACGGGAACGTCAATTTGCTTATACCTACCTAACTATGTGAGAGCCGAATCGGTCGCAGTACGTAAAGTAACTAGTTATAACGATTTCCTATATCAACGCGGCATGTTTGATATGGAAATAAAACTACCTCACGAGCCCTTTCGCGATAAATTTGTTTAATTTTTATTCCCGACACTTCGTATTTCTTTGTTCTGGTAATGACACACACCAACAGATTAAATTGTACTTTGTATGTTACATAAATTGTCGTTAACAAAATACAAATAAGTTTTACGAACACATTGTACTTAAATATAAGCAATCATAAATGAATGCAATACATTACGTAAAATATTACAGAAACACGTAATCAAGTAACGATGTAAAGCTGTGTCCACACCAGCCATACCACGCTTTTAGCCTCGTCATGATCACACAACTTTCCAATAATGCAATTAGTTTTGTAATAATTGAACTTATGTTGATTTCAGCTTATCCAACATATACAGTTTCCTATTGTAATGAATCGTGGATGCGTATGAACATGAGTAGGTAAAGAGCTAGAGCTACCAGTGCGGTCTGCGCTGGCGACTGGCGCTGATCTAATGTTACGTATGCGCTGTAGATATAATACGCAGCTGCATCAAAGAAAGGCTCGGGAAGTTAAAAGAACTTACTTTTGTTTAATATCTTTATGCCGCACCACAGTCCCCGCGACCGGTCAGATTATATGGCCGGGTACGTCGGCCGCCTTGATCTTATTTATTATTGCACTTTTGCCCATCGGTTCCACTCCAATAAAAACAATTATCACTGTGGAATCGTTTCAAAGTAATTGTATTATTCCACGTCAGATCTGCTCTTCTTAATAACTAATAGTATTGTGCATTCGCATTTCTTGTTAATAGAAGTAAGCATTGTATAATCAGAAATATTAAAGAATATTTATAACAAAATTCCAGGACACACGTGACGTTTAATAAAACCTTTTAATTATAATCATGTTTTTAATTTTGTGCCCACAAATAAAAATTAAACGAATCATCGCGAATAAATCCGTAGTGTTACTTGGTAGTAAAAAATGATCATCGCTACCCGATTAATCTAATGCGTTACTATATTTAACGGCTAGGCTCCCGCCAATCTCACCGACCGACCGATATGCTATACTGTAGTTTCTACTTCACATTACTCTTGTGTGTGACAAGTGAGCACCACGTGCGAGTTAGTCTATTGATGCAGTAAACTAAACTGGTTATCGTGGCTCTATGGTATAGCACTTGGAAAATACACACTTCCTTTTATATATTATGTTATTTAGTGTAGTTATTTATTAACACCCAACCTACGGCTCCACGCGAATAGAATCTCATCGCCGAGGTTGTTCATCTGCAGGTTTCCTCACGATATTTTCCTTCACCTTTAAAGCAAGCGATAATTCACAAAGAAGACACACATAATTTTATAGATAAGTCAGAGGTGTGTGCCCTTGGGATTTGAACCTGCGGACAT
Source organism: Manduca sexta (assembly GCF_014839805.1). NCBI lineage: Eukaryota > Metazoa > Arthropoda > Insecta > Lepidoptera > Sphingidae > Manduca > Manduca sexta. The sequence continues at coordinate 625,935 of NC_051126.1, read as the reverse complement.
TCGTCTCGGCAGTCCGTTCCATCACCAACTAGGCTATTGCCGCTACTTTATGACGTTGTGATCCCATAATTATTATTAAATTGTGACGATCTTTGCTAGCTTGTCATTACCTATGATGTGTACTTTTTATATACTTACATGAATAATAAATGTTATTATTTCTTTAATTTATTTATTGATTGCAATAAAATAATATTACACTATAAATAAGTAATTATTTTAGTAGTGCCGGGAATTGGTAAATTAACAAAATCAATACTTTTGTTTTTATTTCTAAATCACATATTATTACGCATAACAATGGCACTCGACTCCCACTCGTTGCTATTATGATCATAAGGCGTTTGCGAAAATATTTGGACTATCTTAGAGATTTTTTATAATTATAAAGGACTACTCTTAGGATTGTAAACATTTTGGGATATTTCTGTTTTTCAATGCTATTGTGACGAGGTGGACGTAGCGGGCAATGTTAATAATGAAAAGACTTCGATAGTCGAAGTCAGACATGCGCGGGTCACAAACTTGAGTGAGAATGTGTGATCGAGCCTTGTACCAAAAAAATAAAATGTTATTATAAATATGGTCAATATTTTATTATTATGTACAAGAATGGTTGTCAGTGCGATGTGTCCCCGCGCTGGTGCGGTGCGGCGCGGAGTGCGCGGTGTGCGCGGAGTGCGCGGTAGGCGGCCACGGCGTCGAGCCGCGCGCGCTCGCGGCGCAGCGCCTCCGCGGCCGGCGCGCCCGTGTCGCCCAGCATGGCGCTCAGCAGCAGCCCGCGCCGCGCCGGGCCCTGCGCCTGCGCGCGCCGCTTGTGCGGCCGCAGCGCGGGCGGCGCCGAGCACACCTCGCCGAACGGCACGCGCTCGTACACCACCTCGCGCTTCTCCTGCTGCGCCTGATACACAACGATACATACATACCGAACAACTACAGTCTACATGCATCGGCATGCCCCCAACTTTCCTGAACGAGTCACGTATTCGGCGAAAATAATAAAGCATCTACCCATGCACGCGCGAACCTGCACCCGAATGCACAAGCACTTGTGACAATAAAAAATGTTCTGCACTCGTTCCGCCAAATGAACGCCAACCTTAATACTTTATTTTGAGCTTGAAGGCTTATAGTAACATTAAAATCAACTCTAATTTAAATCACCCGTGAATAGTGATAATTGTATAAGGGTAAAGACTATGGTTGTTTGCGTGTGTACCTCCAGCGCTTTCTGTTTGTTGTGTAGTTTCTTGGCGGCGAGTCGCTGCGCCCGCGTGGGCAGCGGGTCGGCGGAGTCGGTGTGTGCGTGTGCGCGGCGCCGCTTGCGTGCGCGCCGCTCGCGCTGCGCCGCCATGCGTGCACCTTTCTCGTCCTCTTCTTCCATCAAGTCTTGCTAAAACACCGACCATTAATGATTGAATATAATATTTAGGTTCTTAACATTCATATTATTAAAACAATTATCTTCTATCTATCTTTCGTTCGAAACACATGCATCGGAATGAGAATGAAATAAAACCCCAAGCCTTCTCACTCTGGCAATACGCTTCGATAAGTTATAATCCAGCATACTAGTCCACAGCATTGGCATCTCCTCAGCAGCATCCATCGAATTGATTACATTGGGCTCCTTTGAACCTATTGCACTGTATAGTGTAAGTATGCACATGTTATATTGACCACAAATGTACGTCACCAACAATAAAATATTTAGTTATAACAAGTGAGTAGTGCGGCCCACGTCGTGTCGCGTTGTTTGGTTCTACAGCACAATGTTTGCGGTCACGTCGTGATAACAATGTGCAATCATCACTATTGTCGCATTCACCGCAATAATGACCACTACTCGCGTCATCTTAAGCGAACAACACCAAACAGGAGGTTTATTTTCAAGTGACTACTTATTTTTTACCTACTCCGAAGCTGGCATCACATATAAACTTTAACTAGTTTAATTATGTTAAAAACCAACGCTGACACTAATAGGTACATCCCGTCGAGAGCGACACAGGCCGAGGAAAATGTTTTACACAAGCTCTATTAACGGAAACTAAGACATATTTAATTTAAAAATTAGTACTTCGCTTCTGCATATTCTTTCTTTCATTAATAAGCAGCTACATTATTACCGAGTACTATAAACTACCTACCTACCTACCTACTACTTAATACCTTCCTGTAGACGGCTACTGACGAAATTTCAGCCGGATCGGACTTGTAGTTCTGTTTTGAGAGCGTGTGAAAGCAAGGGTGTCCGTTGATTTCAGAAAAATGGAAAAGGACCAATATCGGTCGGTGATTCGATTCGAAGGTGTAATATACATTAACTACCTGGAGAAGGGCAAAACGGTCACACTGCAGTACTTTGTAGAATTATTAAGCCGATTCGACGCCGATTTAAAAAAAAAAAACAGCCTCATTCGAAGAAATAAGTGCTCTTCCACCACGCCAATGCACCGGCTCACAACTCCGCACTCGCCACGGTCAAATTGATCAAATTGGCTACGAACTGCTGCCTCATCCACCGTATTCACTAGATTTGGCCCCATGGGACTTCTTTCTGTTTCCCAACTTGAAAAAGTCGCTCGCTGGGCAGAAACTTCACTCGAATGAGGAAGTAACCGCCGCCGTGGAGGCCTACTTTATAGACCTTGAGAATTTTTTTTCAGACGGGTTAAAGAAGTTGGAGCATCGCTGGGTCAAATGTATAGAATTAAAAGGAGATTATGTTGAAAAATAATTTATTTTCCAAAATTTTTGTTCTGTCTTTTGTAGGCTAAGTACTTATCGGGACCGCCCTCGTATACGAGCAAAACCGAGAACAAAGTCTAGTATTTATTGGTCACGTACGCCATTATGTGCGAAAGGAAATATAAGTTAGATTAGTGTTTTCGCCGCCACTCTACCAACACTGACCTATGCGACTAATAAAATTGCATATAACTAACTCATCTCAAAATAGATTGATTATGCTTTCGACCTTAAATCAGTATTATTATATCAAAACTGGTTTTTACATCAATAAAACTAAACATAGATTACAATATCGCAACTATTTCAATTTCCAGTGTACCTGCAGGCAATAATAGTTACAGAGTTTAGTAGCCATACTTAAAAAAAATTGTTGTATTTCAATCTCGACTCTAACCCCCTTATTTATAAACTTTTTTATCTAAGGACGGAGTAAAGCTGTGATAACAAGTCTGTTTCTCAGTGGCGAGTGCCGAGGGCATAGCAGCCTTCGCAGTGCGTAGACATAGGGCCGGTGTGATTGGCTAATATTGTTGTATCTCAAACATCTATGAATAAGGGGGTAATCTTATGGTAACTGTGAAACAATTTCATTGTTAAAGATTATCTTGTATTCATCAAGTAGTTTCTTATGTTTCAAAGTCCAAATAATTTGAATGCGTTGTTTTAGTTTCAGGTTGTGGAAAGTGATAATAGGTTTCCTGCTCAGTATCAACCTGAAGTCTAGAATTTGTAAAGAACTTGGCGTTAGGCACGTTCCCTATCACATCTTACTTCTTAGAAAGGAATGTACATGAAAAAACTAGGAGTACTAGTTGTGCCCAGTTTATCATTTCAGATATAAAAGGCGTGTGCCAAAAAATTTGAACATGTATTGATATCAGTACTACTGATAACTGGATTACAGACTAAAGCAGGAAACACTACCAGAATAACTAAATGTTGTGTGGTCAGTGAATGGTAGAGCCCAAACAACAAATTCTTTTACTGATAGATGGTACACTGACAATTTGTCTATCAAAATTGATTTACATTTAGTCATTTTATTCAGATTCAAAAAGATCTGCATAATTGTGTTGACTTTCAAGGGATAATTATCTCTTGTTAATATATATTCTCTCTAGCATGAGAATTGGAATGATGAATGAGGAATAATGCAATAGTTTACTTACAGGGTAGTCGAGCTGTTCAGTTGGGTTGTGTAGTGCTTTCATGGCACTGTTAATGCGAAGTGAGAAGTCCCGTCCTGTCTCCCCCGGGAGTTTGCGCAGACGTGAAACAGGGTTGTCACTGGCTTTATCATTCTTGTTGTGCCCTGCATATACATTTGTGTTAATCAAATATCTACGTTTTAAACATCTTGTTTATATTTATTGAAATATGTTTAGCTATTTTGTTGTGTCCAATTTATGCAGAATGAGCTCACATTGTCTTGAAGTCTGGCAGCCAGTCTTTTGGGTTCTGACTTAATTGAAGATAGAACTGGATCCCAAGCTTGTGTAAACTTCCAAATATCTTCTCTATTGACATTTGGATGTTTTTAAATTTCAATAGCCTCGTGATTCATCCTAGACAGGAATTGGTATTCTTTGGCAAGGATTTGTGGCTTGTCTAGTCGCAGATAATGATTGAAGCCTCCTTTATGTGGTAACATTGACTTTGCGGGTGACCAAAACCTCTGCCCCCCCCCCTGACCACAAAGGCTGCAGTCTTCGAAATGTCAGGAGAAAATTATAATATAAAAAGGGCAATACAATTCACAAAAAAGATTTATTTTAATGTCTAATATTTTCATGTAAACAAAAGTAATCATTATTTCCCATGAGAGCAAATTATCCATGTGTAAACCCAGAAAGTGACCCATAACCGGTGGTATGTCCCTCACATGCAAGTCCGCCTGGGAAGGTACCACCGCAATGCCTATTTCTGCTGCCAAGGAGCAGTGTGGAGTCACTGTTGCATTCTTGTAAGAAGGACATTGTAGCCAGTGTAACTACTGGACATAATAAGACTTAACATCTCATGTCTCAGGATGGTAAGTGCAGTAGAATACTAAACAATACTTTGTAATTCAAGGTGTTGGATGGTGTTTCTACTGTTTATGCTGTATCAGGCAAACGGTAAGGTTGTCTCATCATTCAAAGCAATAAATAATAATAATAATAATCAATTCAGCTGTTATGTGCCTAATTCTAACAAACATCCATACATCCAAACATTTTCCCAGTTTCACATTTATAATATTAAGTAGTATGATTAAGATTCAATTGTCATTTGGTCTGAATAAGTAATTTTTTGGAAAAACTAAAATTAGAAAACAAAATATTCATAGAATAATATATTGTCTGGAATGAGTGTTTGTGCTCCATGTTTTACAAACTAAATTAATATAAAATTATATACATGTTGAGTTTTCCTAACTTAGGCTACATAATACCTATAAGTTATAATATTTTAATTATTGTGATTATGATGTTAAGTCTGCTGAACAACCTAATAAATAATAAAAATAACAATACAGATCTGTTTCAACCTTTTAGAAACTAATTTGAATATAACTTCATCTGTTTTATTTTTCTGGAACAATTTACAATATAATTTTTAGTACTTCCATGGATAAAATTTATGAATTATTGTTACATTAACATGTTACCTTTGGCGTGTTCCAGTCGTTTCAATGGCTTTTTCTTCTTATGTGTCTTATCCTCCTTGTGTTTGTTTTGGAACTCAAACAACCTGGTCAGCGAGCGCGGCACCGGCTGGTCATCCGGATCATTGGGCGGAGCGTTTATTTTAGACTTCAAACTAAAATCATTCACGTATTTTCAATATGTGGTTGTATGTTATGCTGTGAACAAATTTCTAGGATAGATTCTAGTAATGCAAGTATCTATCTATAATTTGTTAAATATAAGTATCACTAAACAAAAGTCCAATTGACTTATGAATACATTTTCTTAAAAATCTTTAACTTTGAGATTGTGTGCCATATTAAGTACCTTTGTAGTCGCCTCGCCTGTTGCACCAGTGGATCCTTAACACCACGATGTTTCTTAGCTGGAATTTTACGACCCATATCCTTAGCATTTAAATTTAATTTTAAATCGATAAAACTTCAATGTCAATACTTTTTATTATGAGTATTAATTTTTAGAGTGAACCGCATATGGATATTTCAAATTAAAGTTATATTTTGATAATATGTATATGGTATTAGCCACATGTCTCTTAATAAAACTATGGTTATTTCTCGGACTTGAGATTTTCCGCTCATGTATATAAGACATATTTTTGTGTACCCAAGTTTTTGACATATAGATATCATAGGTATATTGACAGAACAACTTTTGTATTGCCATTAAAAGAATTAAGCAACGAACATCTAACGTAATCTAATACCTAATTGTAAAAATCTATCACTTTATCCAGCATTTAAAATTAATTTCATAATTCATGTTCCAATATTCATGATTTAATAATCGTAATAAGAAGAAGGCTATTAATAAATTAATAAAATTAAATCAATAGTGAACGTAATCTCACTGTACAGATATAAACACTCGCCGAAACGGCCGAAGTAATCCACACAGAACGGTTAAGTAACCAGAAAATATTATAGCTGTCGCTTACGGCTTCGCCCGCGTGAAAACGTTTTCCGGGATAAAATTCCGGCTATATATTTTCCCGGGATAAAAAATAGTAACAATCTCCACAACAAATTTCGCCGAGATTCGTTGAGTAGTGTTTGAGTTTATGGCGTTCAGCTAGCTAGACAGATGCGGTCGGTTACTTTGTTTTATTATATAAGTACTTTTTAGAACTTTTTAAAAGGAACAATTCGTTCATACATGAATGTTGTGTAATTTTAATCGTTTACGCAGCGCACAGAACGAAAGCTCTCAAAATGAATAAATTTTCTACGTTTTTGCAACATTTTTCATTGATACTTCAATCCCATTGGTCATAGCGTGGTGTTATACAGCCTATGGCTGTCCTCGATAAACGGGCTGGAGAGCCCTAAGAGAATGAAAGACACTAAGAGAACTACTGAGTTCGAACCAGTAGTTTCTGAGATTAGCACGTTAAAACCAACAAACAAACAAACTCTTCAGCTTTATATAATATGACATATATGCTAATAATAAAATAATATTTAATTGAGTCTCGCCATAGAAGAGTGATTATTTTTTATTTATTTATACGTCGTGTGAAAAGCCTTTCCCACTATGAAAATCCTTAAAACAATGTACGATGTTAGCGACAGTTATTTAATATTCCATAATTTCCAATGAGAGGAAATTACTGGGATAAAAAGTGTTGTAAATACTAAATTTACTCTAAATCCTTTCAGTTGTTTCTATATTTATGTTTAATTAACAAACATATAAACATCCACACATTTTTAGATAAAGGCATATTAAGTATATAATATTAATAAGAATAAGATAAAAAATAATATATAAATTCAACACAATAAAATAACCTGCCAAATACATACTTTTGTGTACCATTTACCTGGCAGGCTACGCTATGCTATGCGCGAAGACATATTCGGCGAGTGTGTAACGACTTGAGAAAAAACATAACAAACTACAACTGGCAGAAAATGATGAAATATCAATAATGATGGCAAAAAGCAAAAATAATGTACGTATGTATCGTAATAAAGACGCAATTGGCTTGCTCCGTAATAACATGAAGTTCGTTATAGTAAACTACGAATGAGTGAATTTGTGACAGAGCACTAACAGCTCACTTCACTCAGACAGTTTTGTAGCGAATGTTTTGTGTGCGGGAGGGGGCTTGTTTTTAGCAACAAGGTCGTTCTTTGTGTCAAAAATTCTGTTTCTCGTGACGGATAATAGTTTTAAATATTGACTTATTACACATATAGACAGTCTTGTGTTCGATTATTATACAGTGTGTGGCGTGCATGTCGTGTGTAGGTATTAGTGTTTAGTAAAATCGTAGTACGCAGCGAACGTTCCAATGAGTTTGGGAGGAGGTCCAAACACTGAGGGCTCAAATGCAGGAGGAATTTTCGTTCAATTTAACCAAGATTGCACGTAAGTAACCGACATTAGCATCTAAACAAAGGTGCAGCTTTGTGTTCGCTCCGGAGGGAGGCCAGAGACGCGTTCGCAGCAGGCGACGAGGGCGCCCAAGGTTCCCTGACGAGGACGGGCCGTTGTTGCGAAAGCGCGCAGTGTTACGAATTAGCGTAGTTTTTGCTTCGGGCGGTACGTACTGTGGCGCGATGATGCAATATGTCATTGCCAGCTGTTTCGTAATGTGTTCCCTTACAAGCGGTCCGTAAACAATTACGCTTCAGGTGAAGATACCCGTTTAAACGACGTTCGCCAGAGTCCTGTGTATGCTGCGACCTACGCCTCGACGGAAGCCGTTGTTCGCAGGCGCAAGTGCTCCGTGTGTGTGGGTGTATGTGTGTGTGTTTGTTCAGTGTGCACAAAGCATAGCGTTGTTGTTAAACAGCGCAAGAGGCGCGTCGTGCGTGAATCAGCTGATCCGTTTTCGTCACCTAGCTGTGCCGCGCCGCGCTGCAACATTAACGTAATATTGTCAAATCTATTTTTGTTGCTTTCTCGACATTCAAATGTCTTAAACTAACTTTAGTGTTTATTGTATGACAATTTAATGACATTAGTAAAACTGGTGATACATAATATGTCCATGAACAATAAAACAAGAAGTTATATTAGGTTATTACATGGACATAAACTCTTGGGTCTTATAATGGGGCAAATAACCCATAAAAACTTTGAAAGGGCAGTTCAAACTATAAATATAAAATTAAAACACATTAATTGTTATGTGGTGAATATACCACATGACATGTTTAACTCAAATAGAATGTGTCCAGATATTCTAGTAATGGTACTTTAGATTATTAATGGAAAGAAACATTTCCAATAATTTTATAGTTTTATTATTTGAAACATGAATTCCAAGTTGAAGTATGATGAGGTGACTAAGATTAAAAAGTATGAGAAGACAGTTTGGGCACCCAGGGGATTGATGAAACAGGGATCATAAATGGTTAGGAAAGGTGCATGGTACAACTCAAAAGGAGCAGCTCAGATTACAAACATTAATCAAATTAATGATCTTCACAAAAGGCATGTCAGACTGGTTGACGGGTGAAAATGTATGAGATGAAAGATATGTGTCAAGGTCATAAGATGTAGCTCTCAATAGTAGAGACTATTGAGTGTGTAAGAGTAGGCAGAGGCCTACTCCTACAACCTTTATATAAATACTGATATTATTTATTAAATTGTTTGTATATTATTTGTGTGGGCCAAATTTCATCCCGATCCATTCAGCTGTTTCTAAATTTACTTCAACAAAATTACTAACATTCAAACTTTTTACAAACTTTTACCTTTATAATATTATCAAGTAAATAAGAGTAAGAAGTAAGATTACCATGTATGTAGTTACAGTTGGTAATAGAATGCGAACATTGACTACCATGCAAAAGTTTTTGTATGTGCTGGTTTTTTATTCCAAACAAACTCTAACTTATTGGATAATAAAGTAGCAAAAATGTAGAGCTTGAAATCATTTTAAATTTAGGTAACTTCATAGAATTTTGTTTTTGTTTTACAAGTATCCATCACTTATTTTTAATACCAGTTATTTTCAGATAAATAAACTACATTTTTGGTGCATTCGAATGTGCAGCATTTATATTTCGAAAGCTTTAATTTTAAATGTAACATTTAAATAAAATAAAATTACAATTATCGCAAAATAAGTTTCAGTAGGCTCGATTTTAAGAATTCTATCCAAATATATATAATTTATCTTGGTTAGAATTTCTATTGAATACAAAACTGTTTTTGGACATGTCCTTCTAGATTGATACACTTTGAGAGGCAATTTATAAAAAAAAAATCTAAAAACTAAGAAGGCACACAGCTGAGACTTAATAGGACCGTTTGAACAAAGAAACCTTGAAGCAAAATATAGTGAAGTAATAGATGCGTGTCGTTTGTTCGCAGGTCGCTGGTAGCCGGCAGCACAAGCGGGTACCACCTATTTGCGCTGACGCCGGACGATGGCGTGGAGGAGATATACGCGAGCCGCTCCGGGCAGGAGACGTGCCTGGTGGATCGCCTCTTCAGCAGCTCCCTGGTGGCTGTGGTCACCGTCTCCGCTCCCAGGTACCTTCACTGTTCAAGAACACTTTGCACCACCACCAACTGTGCGGAACTACTTTCGGCACATGGCTGTATAGCTGTGATGTCTTATTTATATTAATGTGAGACGGAAATAAATCGAACCTTTTAGGGTGATGTGATGTTTATGGTAAAGAAATCACTGCATTTTTCTGCAATTATCGGGAAATTGACGATAGAGCATAGTCACACATTTTTCCGAATAAGTAATAGTATCATATCGACCTTAAATTACATGCGAATAGAGTTTCAAATAATAATATGTCATTTGCAAAACATATTTTTCTGCGTATGGTGGCACAGACATCACAATTTGTACATAAAACTTTCCAATTTATTGAATTGTACACGTGTAACATAAACTGCGTTAACCAGATTAATGCCTAGTGTTCTCCAAATGCTTAGCAACCAGTCTTACACAAAGGTTTCAGGTGTTCGGAAACTACTACTAAACTGTTCTACAATTATACATACAAAAATATTGCACCGACACTAATGTGTGCGTTCTGTAAGATGGGCGTGTTAACTATTTACATTAATTGTGCAATAAGGAACGATAAAGTCCCTCTAATGTGTCTTTGTCCGATAGTCGTACTCGCGTGTGCCGCAGGTGTACTAGGAAATAATTTTTGTCTTAATTCATTCCTACGTATAGATAAAGGACATAAAAAAATGCATTCAACATTCTATAACTGACATACCGCTGACGACAGCAGGCAGCAAGTTCACTGTCGCGGTGATCAATCGCGAAACCCCTTTGCCCTCAAAATACAAAGCAAACCCGCAACAAGTTGTTGCGGCCACACATTACTCTCATTTTCATCGCCCGATGTAACTGTGGCTTTCAACTATTATTACTAATTACATTTTCTAATGCACTATTGCAAGCATACGTCATCAGAGTCGTCCTAACGCGTACTGACTCACTTGAGTAAAACTATAAATTGCGCAGTATTTTTAAAGGTCGTGCTATGACTATCATATCTCAGTTTGGTAGCCGTTCCGCGTATTACATGTATCTATTTAGTATTTGATGCGATAGGTTGTTACTGGTCGTTGTGTCTAGTCATTAGTGAATATGGGTATGGGCAAAATAATACTTATTTTTTAGGGTATTTTTTTCATTGCGATACTAAATGAAGCTATATACTTATTTCTTCTTGGAAATATTATTTTACAATAAGTTACTCGAACCTTAGATGCAAATAAAAAAAGTTATGATTAAAGTAAATGTTATAAACATTTATTTTAATTTTACACGGCCTAAAGGGGCGATTGCCTAGTTGAGTGCGGAACGGACTGCGAAGCTAATTTCCGTACGTTCACAACCCAAAGGACACGCACCTCTGACTTTTCTAAAGACGTGAGAATATTCTTTGAGAATTATCGCTTGCTTTAACGGCGAAGAAAAACATCGTGAGAAAAACTGCATACATAGTTCTGCCCATCAACACTAGGCCAGCGTGAAGAACTAAGACCTAATCACTACCAGTTGTGGAAGCCCATGTCCAGGAGTGAGACATTTAGCATATAATACAGGACTGATATTATTATTACTACATCATAATGCCACTACTATAATTCTAAGAGAATTCGATGCAGCGGCAACACCATTCTTTCAGTCAGAAATAAACTCAAGCAAATGCCATATTCGAACTAAATTATAAAACAATCAAACAATCAGAAACGTGATCCTGAGATGTTTCATGACTATTCGTTATTGATGTACGATCTTCGAAACGATGTTAGCAAGGGTAAACACGCACATGTGGCTTCGTTTATTAACGCGGTGGTAATATGACACAGTATGTTAGGAGTCGGGTAATAAACAGCAGGAGTGGGTTGAGAACATTAGGACTTCGTTAATCCGAATGCGCCGAGCCTGTCTTCTGTCTTCTCAAAAGTCTTTTTGCGATATGCCCTCTTTTTAAACCTTACTACGTCTTATTCGGCAAATTAGATAAAAGAATTTGCGATATGCGAATTCTTTGCCACCTAATCAGCAGTGGAAATGGTTAGTGACGCATCCATCGCCCTAATTAGTAATAACACTGCCCAGAATTCACACACACAGGCATGGAGTTATCTTTACTCCTGTCTCATAGAAAACGCAACATGAAAGAATAACTTTGTGAAATGACAGGTTCCCGTTTTTCCAGGACCTGTCCCTTTCTTGTCACAAAAGTTTGCGCATCCATGTTTCCTTCGTTATGTATGAGTTCTAGAATCTAGGCTGATAAAATGTACATTGGCAACATTATACCTACCTATGTTAAGTTATTCTGTGTTCAGATTATAGTCTTCATACAACTTAATTCTTTCTATGGAGAGCTTTCAAGGCACTTGTATTTTGCTTTAAAACACAAGAGTATAATAAAACGCAATGTATGCTATAAAAATACTCAATAAACGAATGTGGTGTGGTCACTACTCGTGTCAATAACACAGCCGGCGTGATACCCGACAACCTTCCGGCAATTAGGATTGATAACATCGTCGTAAACACCGCGATACCGCGCCGACGTGCCGCTGTCCCCTCTCCCCACGCAGTCACTAAAAACAACAGGTTTGTTAATCCGTTCGAGCCACACCACAACATGTCTTGCGCACCTACAGGGTAAAAAGGCGCTAGAGAGAGCTAACATTAAAGCGGGGAGACCAAATAATTATCGTTATCCAAATTTCTTATCGCCTTCGATATCTAGTTAGTACCCGATATCTCTAGGTAGGAGGTGTTCATTAATCTTAGTGCCCTGGTTAGTGATTTACTGTCGAACGACGCGTTTGCTCATTGGCACGCGTTCTACAGCAATGAATGTGTCAGCGACGTGCGGCGCTCTACCAGCATGTGTCGGATTATTGATAACAATGATAACCTCACGTCGGTTGACTTAAATAAGTAGGTCAATCTCGAGACTGAGCTCAATAACCAATAGGTTCCTACTGAATGTATCAACTCGTAATACGCTTGTGCCGTGTTGACGCGTTATCTGGAGCGTGAAAGGAACTGATGTCATAATATGCAACTAAAGGTGGTTACCTTATCAACTATTATCTTGAAGAGCAGTAGCATAGCTTATGTTTGGCGCCTAGGGAGAAAAACACAAATTAGCGACCACAAAAATGGGATCCATTTCCACAAAACAAAAAAAGACTACAGCACTATATTTTTTAAAGCTTTTATTTCACGCATTTACGTTCTAATTGTGTCTTGTAGTTCTACGTCACTACTATAGGGCACGGCGCACATAGCAACTAGGCATCAGGCGATATCCACAGCAATGACGGGTTGGTTATATTGGATGTGGAACAACATAACTAAATAAACATAGCTGGTTTAGAAAGTACGATCCAGGGTTCTCTTCCTGTTCCTAGTATCTAAGACTATGCAAAATATAACATAGTATGCCTAATAATCAAAATGAAATAATGTATGGCGAGAAAAATAATACATAATATAGTTAATCAGTTTGTCATAGTATTGCAATTAGGTAAGTTCAGTTTGCATTTATACACTTTCAACTTGTTCCGACTCATCTTATATTCTAGCTTAATGAGGCAAATCGCGGCAGTTGGAAAGTAGATAACTTTATATAATTATATGTTGCAAAATTGTATTAATTCATTTATGAATTCAGTAGCTCTATAATTTATATGTCCATATTCCCTAGAACACACATTATGTCTCACCCAAGTATACGTTTTTAGTTCCTCTTTCGTTGACATCATGCCCTAAGCGAATTCCGCAAATACGTCTGTAAAATTTAAAATAGTGGCCGTGGTATTGACTGTTGTTTCGGCGGTCGCGCACAAACTACTCGCAAGTGACCTCTATGAATATGCATGCGTATGTATTTTGCATTCATTATATAGCACATGTTAGTTATTACCATAATATGCGAATTCTCGTTTTCATACGCGCGTGCGACGGTGTATTTCGGTGCTCAGAAAAGATCATCCTTATTATTATTATTTTTTATTAGTAAGGAGGTGTCTGAACCGGAATATTGGTGTATCTCAGAAAGCGAAGTTAATTGTTAGCACTGCTGCTGCGCACACGCTGCATCGGCGTGAGGGGTAACTCGCCAACACCGATTTCCTTCTGAATTGGCAAAATAACCATAGAAATCTTCCTAATAGTATGACTTCAGGGGCGGGAAGGGAAAAAAACTTTAATCTTGCTGGTAATTAGCACCTGAACACAATACAACGTCACCTGTGCTTGTGGCAACAGCCACATTGAACTTCTCGCAGCGTGACTAGATGCCATCTCAGCACATTTGTTACTCAAAGCCACACAAGAAAGAGTTTATTAGTTTGAAAAATAATCGTGGTTGACTAGAAAGGAGAATGCCCATTTTTGTACGAAAGTTGGGCTACGCTTGCGTCTGTACAAAACCTTCACTAAACTATAGGGAATATATCCTAATTCTTATAGAAATTGAAAACAATTGGATATTCGATGGGAGTTCGGAGTTTTCAGAATTTTTATAACGCAGTTATTTTGAGGTTAAGTATGGACTGCAATAATGTACGGTAGAAAGTAACTACGTGCCTAATTAAGTTCAATATTGCAGAACCTACTTGTTATTGCTATAAGCAATTATTGGACATTCTTTTCACCTAGCTTTAATTGCCCTTATAAGAAACTGATAGGTACTACATATGTGATAAGACGAAACTTCAATAAAACTTCTAAGATAGTATGACGGAATATTAGTTTTTCCACAGAGCATATTATGTTACCTGACCTTTTGTGTATATATTTTTCTGACTTACGACTTATTCTATTACATGGATTGCCTAATCTTTAAATCCACCTACCATGATCTCACTCCAATATGGCGTCAACACATATTGTAGAATAGATTTTATGACCGGCCTATGCCTGACGCCAACCCTCTTTGGAGGATTCCGATCCCAGGCAACTCATGTTAGAAACACCGAGATAAAATGTTGCTTGACCTGGAAATCGAACCCAGGAACTCACTTCATAGCCTGATTAGGCTAATAGTTAATTATCATAGGGAAAGAAAAATAAAACGAGAAATACGAAATCGGATGCATATTTTTATATAGATGTATATTTTTAATAGAGGTATATATTCTTGGCATCCTAAAATATAAACAAGAATTTGATATAGCTGCAGCACGTTTATATATACTCCTGAAGTGAGTGCATGGCTTCTTGCAGCGCTGGTCGGGTCATGTCATGTTGTTGTTGTCTGTGAACCTCTCTATTAGCTGATCTCCAACAAGCAGCACAAACTCATTCCCGCCTTAAAACCTAAAATATAATGTAGAAGTTGAGTAAACATGTTCAGATTATTATTATTGTTAAACTGTTTTCTTTAACTTTGGCAAGATTTTTCCCACATTGTGGGTATGTTAACAATAATCTACAAAACTTACAAACTGGACAGCTCGTCCAAGAAATATACGTGTCGTTGCTGTGGCACCGCGTAGGTGCAGTTAATACACCGCCGGGATATGCCGCCTCGATTAACTGTCCTGGGTCAAGGTTCTTGATGACATTGTGCTGCTAACTAAAAGCCTTCCGTCTCAAAGTTCGAAACACACTATACACGTTGTTTTTTAACGGAGAATTTCTCGGCTCAACATTAAAATACATAAGAAAAACACTCCGATCTTGAGTAAGATAAAATATTTTAATGATTTAGCATTCAAATCTGAAATGTCAAAATGTCATTAATTTCAGTTGCCAGTGGAATAAAAATCTCTACCCATATATTCATAATTTAAAAATATACTCCAGACATGTTTTAGCTGACTTTAGTATTTCTGTCAATGCATGTACAAGTCACCATTTGTTTGTTTTTGGAACGATTAATATTTTCTTTTTTTTACCAGCTATTTGGAGTTTGGTCATAATTATTAAGTAAAATGTATTATTTTATAACAATATATTTATTGATCTCAAATATATATAATTGTTATAAAATAATATACATATATTATAAATTCAAGTACAAGCACATTTATTGTACATATTTACTTTTTTATTCCATCTAAGATGGGAATTTGTTATGAATTGGTATCATTTCGCCATATTGGCAGTAAATTATCGGATGTTTCATTTGCAACAATTAAACAACTTTTTATTTTCATATCTTTTAAACCCCCATTCGCTTATGACTGAAATAAATACAAATAAAGTAATAATTAAAATGATGATTTTTTGTGGATATTTGGTTGAGACGCATGACTGACGCAAAGATAGCCTGGTTTTGGGCATTGTCCTTTGTTCAAAATAGTAACAAACCTGATAATACCTACTTAAGCTTCAGTAAAAACTTGGGCAACCTGGAGATTGAACCTCGAGCGATTTCACAGCGTCAGCACGCTTCTATTAGACTAAGAACGGGAAGGTTTCTTTGAACGCAAAGGCCACTAGGTAAATGATAATAGATGGCAGTGTGGATGAAGGTAACCAATAGATACCGCGCGCTTTGAGCGATATAGACGGCAACTAACTGATAATACAAGACAATGTCGCAGCCCGCAAGGAGCGGCAGGGTCACTGGCGAGGTGTTAGGCCAATCGTCATAAACATGTCTATTTATAAAACAGAAGGCGGCCAAACGAGTAAGTGCGAAACTTGGTTATAGCACGTTGGCATGTAGTGTTGCCAGGGCACTTGTGGATGCGTTACCCATCTACGAAGATCGAACCGAGGCCTGGAAGTGGCAAAAATCATGGTGGTCTATTGTAATTATCAGATCGCACGGAAAGTAGCAGTAACGCTGATATTTCACCGATTTTCTATGACCCAGACCTCAAGAGTGATCGAACTCTACCATAAGCTTGCATACGGTTTTGTTTTACGCAGGCTCCATGGCCCCGACACTTCACAGGCCACAGCGCTGCCTGCTGGGTGACAATGGCCGCGGAACATGCGACGACGCGCGCGCCGCGACATGCTAATATACTCGTGACCTCGCCTTAGTGAGAAGCAGGCGCTTGCATGTCCTTGCCTTTATCCCTAACTTCCTTACGATCATTGTGTTTTGTACAGTCGTATTAGATTAGTCTATACTACTAGGATAGTCTATTTGGTTAACAGGTGTAGTATATGTTTACACATTGTGACTGTCCCATGCGAGTAAGTAAACTCCGATGATTCCCACGGGCACGGGGTGTGATGTGGTAAATGGCGTCGCTAATTGCCGTATTTATAGCGGGCGGTATTTATACCGCGGAGAGGCGGCCGGTTACGACCCAAAGCGAGCACGCGCCGTGCCCGTGCTCCTGAACTTGGCGCGCAGCTCTGACGTCGCAACTCACTGACCGTTAAAACTATTGTTACGAACACTATCATCTCGTTATTAGTACTCCCAATATTCCATACCATATGACGGTACTTTATTTAGTGATCCTAATAATTATTTTGGTACTGTGTGTTGCGTTACTAACATCTCTCGTATCTAGTTATCTTTTTCGGCGCCCACCACAGAAGACTGGCTGTTATTGTAAAATGACATTTCTTTTCATTCAGAAGTATTTATTATACCATAATTAGTGGTAGTTCACTATCCGAAGCGCTTTCGTCTGTGCTGCCAGCATCTCACACTGAAGTATTAATAGCGGCAACATTGGTGATTAGTTAGTACAACCTTGATAACTTAGGAAATAAACTCATTTCCTCGTATAACAAAAAATGTAAGATGTATAATTATGTAGAGTTAGTTTCGTGCGTGTAAGCCCGTAGATAAAACAATGCTTTAAATAATAAACACCCACTTGAGTCAATAAGAATTTTGTGAGTAATAAAGCTACGGTGTAACCTACCCCGCCTGCCCGGCTGGACCATGATGATACCATCGTCTCCCTAAATGGGACATTTCCAAGCTGCCATTGCGGCGTCGCTGATTACATTCTTGCGATCAGTGACGATAATAAGTGAACCGCACATTAAATGAAACAGGAGTGGTGAGTCTGTAGGTACTATATTTTGCTCGACCTGATCACCGCTCGTTTCGCTCTCTCGCTTCTTTCAACACTGTTATCCCAGTCTTTTGCGGAGTACCGCCTTTAGGTATGTCGAGTTAATAGCGCGTTTAGGGGAGCTTTTCGAACACTGCGGAGAATGCCCAGATCAGGTACGTCCGCACTTTTCCAGACACGTGGTGAATCGGCTTGTGGGATGGTCGACCGGTGGACAGAACTCGTAGATAGTCGAAGCGGTATGGTGACGGCAGACTCGCGGCGATCCGTACGTCGATATTAAGTCCGCGGTACAAATAAGCGATAGAGACCTGTTGTCAGTGGACGACATACTTGCGCCCGTGCTGACTTATCTCCATGACGCTACATCTGTTCAAAGTCCAAACAATTCCCCTTTCCTACCTTTAAGAAATCACCGTAAAGCAAGCGGAATATCTTTTACATAATAATTTTGCACGAAAAGGATCCTAGCCCTCTGCTACAGAAGGATAAATTAACCTCAGTGGATCTAACGTGATGGGAATTGAGATAGATAGACTGTAACAGTGATCGTAGCGGTGTGTTGAGTCGGCGGTTGTATCATAGGTAAAACGTTGGGAGCGGCTCAGTATTTCCGCGTAGGGTCGGAGGGTTGCCAAGTGCCGGCCGTGACGTCCGCGCCACTGTTGCGAGCCGCCGCCGCCCCGCGTCCTACACTATACCTCACAAATACTACAGTGTACTAACCGTCGCTCTGTAACATCTATAATATGTTGTGTCTATAAAGTTTATTTCAATGACGGAAATATAAGAAAAACAAAGTTCCAATATGTGTCACAAGACCTAGAGAGTGGTTTTACTAGACGGTGACGATTCTACTCGTAATAACATTTTGTATAAACTGAAAGCTGTGATGATATTTGCAATGGTCAATTAAGGTTGTTGACTTCATGTTTTACTTACCTATCACTTGAATTTATGTAATTATATTGACAGTAAATTTATGTGTGGGGACTGAGACGGCACAGTTGAGTACCAATTGCACAATTCACAACAATTACACTATGGCATTCACAAAAATAGTAAAAATAAAACACTATTGTGATTTACGCCACCTCAAAAAAAGCTGATTAATATATGATTTTACTTCAATAAAGGTTCTATATAATTAAATGTAAACAAACACTTTATTCCATAGCTCACCACCTGCTTCATAGTATGAAGCAATGTATCTTACTAGCTAGAAGTCAGTTGTCAACTGATATATTTATATTTTAGTAATACGAAATTGTGACGTGTAATTCCCAACAATAACAGGTTTATTTACATCATAATATTATGCAAGTTTCGTTGAAAACAGATGCATTTATATTAACTTGTGTTGCGTTGTGTATTGCAGGAAGCTGATAGTGTGCCACTACAAGAAGGGCACCGAGATATGCAACTACAGCTACAGCAACACCATCCTCGCGGTGAAGCTGAATCGCTCCGTGAGTATCGCCCATACATACTGCTACTCGCAGGGTAGTGACGTGAGCGGGTGCACTGATGCACTACCCTGATCGAGCCGGCCCGTTCATATATTATACACAAACATCTTCGACGCGTTGAGCTGTACATTGTAAGGCATCGTGTCATGTTGACGTTACAGAGGCTGATCGTGTGCCTGGAGGAGTCGCTGCACATCCACAACATCCGCGACATGAAGGTGCTGCACACGATCCGCGACACGCCGCCCAACCCGCGCGGACTGTGCGCGCTGTCGCCGTGCGTGGACCACTGCTACGTGGCGTACCCCGGCTCCAGCGCCGTGGGCGAGGTGCAGATCTTCGACGCCGTGCACCTGAACGCCAAGTGCGCCATCAGTGCGCACGAGAGCCCCGTGGCGGCGCTGGCGTGGTCCATGTGCGGGCGGCGGCTGGCCACGGCGTCGGAGCGCGGCACCGTCATCCGCGTGTTCTCGGTGCCGGAGCGCGTCAAGCTGTACGAGCTGCGGCGCGGCGTCAAGCGCTGCGTCTCCATCGCGTGCCTGTCGTTCAGCGCGTGCGGCACCTACCTCGCCGCCACCTCCAACACGGAGACCGTGCACGTGTTCAAACTGCAGGTGCGCACAATCGTGTAGGTCGGTCACGCCGTGCAGTACGGACCTTATCGTATGTGTATCGTTTGTGTGTGTAGGAGGGCGCGGAGGTGGGCGCGAGCGGGTCGGCCGGCGGCGGCGGGGCGGAGGCGGGCGGCGGCGAGGGCGAGGCGGGCGGCTGGATGGGCTGGCTGTCGGCGGCGGTGTCGGCGGGCGCGGGGTACCTGCCGGCGCACGTGGCGGACGTGCTGGCGCAGGGCCGCGCCTTCGCCGCCGCGCGCCTGCCCCGCACCGGACACCGCGCCGTCGCAGCCGTCACCAAGTGAGCATCACCACGATATCTACACGAGCCGAACTTCATAACTCTGTTGAATCGGTCAAATACAAAACGCCTCACAGTATGCATAACTCAGCTAAAATTTTTCGATTCGTAGAACATAAGGGTAGGCATAATTCATGCAATAGCGTGATCATTTATATGTGTGAAAGAAATCTTGAGATAGGGCCTTTGTGAACGGGTGAACTCCATGTGGCCGATGGTAGTGATGATGTATTTCAACAAGCTACAAGTCATAGCTATGGGAATCACAACCGATAGATGAATGAATTATTTCTTTGTAAGAATTGTCTAAAATTGTCCGTATTGTCCGACTCGTGTAACTGTGTGTGTGTGTGTGTGCGTGTGCAGCGTGAGTCGCGCGCCGCGGCTGCTGGTGGCGACGGCGGCGGGCGTGCTGTACGTGTACGCGCTGGACGCGGGCGAGGGCGGCGAGTGCGCGCTGCTGCGCACGCACCGGCTGCTGGCCGCGCCCGAGCCGCCCGCGCACGCGCACGCGCACGCGCAGCTCGCCGCGCACGACGCCGACGGTGAGTACGCCTCCGCCCGCCCCGCGCAGCCGCTCTCGCCGACGCCCACACTGACTCGGCGCGGCGGCCCGCACGGACGCTGTCGTCCGCCGCGGGTCGTCACCAGCCGCACATTACACCTCACTTCGTCTCTCTCTCTGCCTCTGTCTTACTTTAAGATCATCATTTCAAGTGGATTTATCTAATCGCAACCACAGAAGGGTATCGTCCCGTCATGTCGAAGAAGACATCGCGACGAATGCCTCGTCCGACATCGCCCCGTTCCCTCGCTAGATAAACGTCATCTTCAGTCTGAGGAAGCGACTCATAAATTTGTTACGAGCTTTCCGGATTATAGAATGTTAAAATACAACACGCGTAATTTAATTTGAATAGCGAAAGCGGTCACTCGTTGTGTTATAAACCACGCCGTGACTAAGTTCGGATCGGTCGAGTTAGATTGCGCGTGTTGTGAGAGGCCGTACACATCGAGTGACAACTCGTCGACGTCGAGCCTCCAGTGCAATAACACCTGTTGAAATACATCCCGCTCTCCCCCCGCGTCCCTCACGATCTCTCCCACCCTCCCTGTTCCTCTACATGATTAAAATCGTCGTTTTCTTTTGACTCATTCATAATTATTATAATCAAACCAATTATAAATTTTCGTTCTCCATTTTAATTATCGTATATTTTATTAACGCATTTTAAACTCTTCTCTGTGTAGGCTCACTACCACACTGATCCACTTGTTCTCCACACATACATATTACATTTCATCGAATATGTTGTTGTTGTTGTGGACTCAATGTAATAGATCTTTCCCGAGAGTTTACATATTTAACGCTGTTTTGGACTATTCTAAACTAAAGAAAAGTATACGATAGGCTCTAAGGGAAATTGTATTATTTGTACAAATACAATTAATCAAATAGTTTAGATGAATTGCTGCCGCTGCAGCTTCAATGAGATGATGTGGTGAACAAAATTTCAAAATTTTACATTAATATTAAAATTCATGTTATGTTTAAGAACAAAATTCTAAACTAAGCCAATATAACGTAGGAGCGACCCCTGTCCAGCAGTGGGACGACATATACAATGATAAGGGGCCTGTTACTTTGAGTCCACAATTAATAAATAATTTGAGACGCGACAGAAGGTCAGGACACGCACAACACTGACTTACACAACTCTCTACAGTATTAAGGTTTTAGACACAACATCTATATTTGGTTTATATACAGTTGCGACCAATAGCCTTTGAATCGATGGAAAAAGAAACGCCGAACAGAATAACGTTGATTTGATACAATAAAAATTTAAGGCAAAATAACTTTATCTTCGCTTAATTTGTAACCTTAGTTCATTGAGAAGACACATGCAATTTCCTGATATCGACAAGCTCCGTAACACTTTTAGAAAATTCATTCGGTATCACAAGAGCTATTAGAATAGACAGTAGTGCAAACGGCACTCCCGACGGAGACAAACGGGAAGCGATTCAGTTTCAAAATCTGCTTTCACGCACTATAACGAAATTGTAATGGTGTAATAAAGTGTTGAGCAAATAAGTGATCGGAAATGATGTTGTGTCTAGAACGTTGACTTTATAAAACAAAATTATATTATATTAGTGACAAATGCAAAAATTTTGATCTCTTTTAGTAAGAAAAACTACAATAAAATGATGCAATTCCTTTTCGAATATTGACCGTGAGATTTATTATACTTAAATAATATTTACGACACGCACTTAAATTACGTATTTAATGTGTACGTTGTATTTATCTATCAAAACTAAATGGAATTACAAAATACTTACAAACGTGACGTCCGAGTCGGGTTCGAGTCCCGCCGGTCCGTAGTGCCGCCCCCCGCTCCCCGCTCCCCGCCCCCCGCGGCGAGTGGCGCGCTAACCGTGCCGTGTGTGTGTGTGTGTAGCGGGACTCGCGGCCAACAGTTACGCGGGCGCGCTGCGAGGACGGGACCCCGCGCGGATGACAGGTACTGCCCCGCCGACACCCGCCGCCCCCCGCAGACCCCCGCCGGCCCCCGCCGGCCGACACGTGTCCCGCCTCGCCGCGTGTCGACTCGCATGCTCTGTGCACAGGACACGCTCCCGTTCCTCGTCCCGCTCCCGGTCCCCTTGTCCCGCTGACGACGTTTCTGTTTCAGACTTCGAATTGCAAAAAGGTAAAACCTGAAGGCCCGTCACCCGCCCCCCCTACCCTCGTCCGCTTTGCACATTAAACCGTTGGATTCTGCGTCGCTAAACGTGGTTGAATTATAGTCCCGGAGTCGAGGAACGTGCACGTAGTCGGGTGAGAGCTGCGTGCACCGCTCGAACGGTCGCTTGTCCGCACGGGGCGGGGGCGGCTCGGCGCCGGCCCTGTGGCCGGGGCCGTCGGCTCGTCCCCGCCCCACGCTTCATCTACTGACACTGTGGCGTCGCACCGGCGACCGGCTCATGTTCATTTCTGTATAATAATGCATAACATCGATCACAGTTACACATAATTGTTCTCGCCTGGAACAGATCGGCATCCTGCGTCGGTAGAGCGCGATAGTTTCTGAACGGCCGTCCCGCGACTGTATAGCATTCCGCCGGGGCCGGGCCGGGCGCGGGCCGAGCCGGGCCAGTGGCGCCGGGACCGCGCCGCGCCGCTCCACGTCTACACTTATTATAATTTTTTGTACCAAATACACAGTGGTGCGCTTTGTGTTATGTTTTTTCTTGTGTATCCGCGTCCGTGTGTCCCGCTTCGGCTTGATGTGACAATGTAGACTCAGTAGAAGTATTTGATGGGACCAGTGGCTCGACTGTCGTGTGACACGGACATTCCGCCGGTCGAGTCGATATTAACGGATTTACTTTCCATGTATGTTAACTGTTAAGAGAGCATGCACGCGTTATATTTGTGCATAATATTATGTAATGTTCCATGATGTAGTGTATGACCGCGTGAAGTGCCGTGCTCGGGCCCGCGTCGCGTCGAGGCGCCGCGCAGGAGACGATACAAGTGTACTGTGTGGCCACCATCACCACTCATGACGCGCGTTGGAAAAAATATTAACAATAAATTATATTAACTATATGCTAGTGATACTACTAACTGAATTATGATTTTATGTTATTTTTTCTTAAAACGGTATGCTCAGTAACTTTAATAATGATAGATATTTTTTCCAATGCTTCATTAAAATAAGCGTAATAAATCTATACAGGAGTGAGCGTTTCAATCAACAGTACATCCGTAATTTTTATTTAGACGACTAATGTGTCCGTTGAGTGGCATCGCCGCGCTTGTATGGGTTTATTATAATGTACATTGTGCGCTCTACACGCAATTGATAGTCAAATGCGCAGACGATCGGTTGCGCGCGGACTGTACTGGTTTGGTTTTGGTACGTGTGGTGTGAGCCGCGGCCGCAGCGCGAACTCCACGCGTCGCTTCAGCCGCGCCACGTGCTTGTTCTCGGGCTCGTTCAGACGACGCTGCAGCGATACTAACCTATAACATAAAATACATGTCACGTAATATTGTGCACATTAATTGTTTATTTAAATGATCAAAATAAATATGATGCAAGTTAATACCAGACGAAAAATTGTCTTATATTTATATATTTTACGTATTAACAACAGCGCCGTCTGAATAAGTCCTAAATTTGCTCCCATCTAATAGCACAACAGTTGTGGGCTTTATACGCGCCGCGTGGACTTCAGCTTTATCATTGTCCTTTGACATACGCCGCGCGTAACACGACGACAAACAGCGCGACTTCGCGAACACGATAATACGCTATAATATATTGACTGCATTTGTGCTTCTAAACTATTTTTTTTTATTAAGAATATTTGCGAATTCATTTTGTAGTTTTAAAACGACTGCTAATTTCCCACTACGCAGTCAAAACTGAAAAGTGTAATTAACGATGAGTCAAGACGTGAGTTTTGTCCGTGGTGCGCGCGCAGTCCGCAGTGTGTCGTACGTTGCGCCCGGCGCGGTGTCCGGAGCGCGAGTAGCGAGCGGTGTTGGTGTTGCGCAGAGTCGGAGCGCGCGTGCGAGCTGGGCGCCGCCATGGAGCCGTCGCCGCCGCGCGGGCCCTTCGACCTGCGCGACCCGCGGCACTTCCCGCCGATGCGCACCGCCGCGCCCGCGCACGCCGACGGGGAGCCCGCGCAGTAGCGTCGCCCCGCGCCGACCCCTACCGACCCCTACCGACCCACGCCATCCTCTAAGTTCGCGACTCGCGATGACTAATCGTATGCTTGTGCTGTGTGCGGGCTGTGAGTAGTGTCTGCTCCCGCCGCGTGACGCCGCGGACCACGCGACCAAAGTTGATGCCCTACATTTAACACTCAAGTCACCGATTCTCCTTAATATGGGGCATTGAATAAGAGATTCAAACACTGTGGCATACGACATATTTTTTTACGTTATTGTCATTTCCGAATACCAATTTATAATTAATGAACAACACGAAAGTCGTAATTATTCATAAATGTACTTTAAAATATGGCATATGATTTGTCTTGTTTGTTTAGTAGTCATGTGTTGAGGAGACTCGGTGCCGGCGCCATAAGTGTTCAGTGCAAGGTGAGTGGGCGCGTCCCCGCGGCGGGCGACGCTTGCGATGTGTGACGCGAGGCGCGCGACCCGGCGCCCGCCGTCGTGTCGCGTGCGTGATATGTATATGTTTTATTTAAAATTCGTCTTGTCTGTTGTATCGCGTGCATCTAATGCAGGTCCTAATTAGATATCGTTATACGATAAGTACAACTTTCATCATCCATAGATTTGTTAATTTATATTAGCATCTGTCAATACAACATGCACGGTCGCATCGCTATATCTGTTTTATTTAATGATAATGCGAATAAGAATTAGTTTATTAAATTAGTCGCGTAACGTTTTAATTAGGGCTTGAGTGTACATGTGTCGCGGTCCGCGTCAACTAGTCTCTGCTGTTTTATATACTTATATTAAATTTTAATGCAAAAGCAATATTATATACATTATTCAATTTAATAATAATTTTGAACGTGAAGTAAGGAATGATCACCGGAGCTTAGTTATAGTCTATAAGACCGCGCTATAGGTCGATTACCGAAAGCTGGCGCGTACAACACATTCACAAGTGGTGCCTGTGGAGTGTGTGAATAATATACGTCAGTTGTCATGACAACGTATTGCATACGCATTAATAAAGTAAAAATTATAGTGAGATGTTTTGCTGCATCTATGCATCTGGCCCTTCAATAATTATAATAAAATGAAACATGTTTTTAAACTTACTGTATAGGTGTGAGTAGCTGCTGTGAACATGCCAGCTTTAATTAACCGATCTATACTTACGTTCAACGTGATCACACGTCGCGTGACGTCACGCGTCACTATTTAATATTTCATACAGGAAATAATAAAATGCTTTGACAAACTTTATTTGTGTAGTCATGTGAATGTCTATATTACCTACACTAAACTATAGAATCATAATTTTTTCGACGATATTCTTTTATAATATATAGATAATATTATATAAAAAATATATACATAAATAAATAGAATTACGAAACGACGTGCGCGGGTGGAAGGGTACCTCTCTGTACTCTGTAGTGTACATACTTGTCTATGGAGCACTAGTGTTTAGTACGTAGGGAGATACGTTATAATATTATAGTTTGTGAGACACGACGGATGAGGAACGCACTGAAAGCTTGGCTATGTGTTTGTGATTGGGCGTGAGAAAGCGACAATTTAGTTTTAATCACGTGCCCACGACTGCCGCAAAAATAATAAAAAAAAATATTGTCAAAATTGTAAATAATTTGGCGGCGGTGTGGGCTGGCTCAGTTTTAGGTTATGTTTAGTGGAGAGAGGCGCCTCGGGGCTCCGTGGAGCGACGTACAGCCACCAGTACGAAAATAGCGTGCAGCGCGCTACACGCAAGGGTGGTCACACGGTGATAGCACCATGCGATCACGTAAGACCCACGTCACGAAGTTTGATTGCGATGGGTCGAAAGAGACGTGTGGGTTACATATACCTCTCCCGACCAATCACAATCAAACACGTTCGTCTAGCGGCACAGGGCTATCTGTAATAGCGTCCGTATGTGCATGTCACCTGCAGTATAATGCACCCTCTCGCTCCACGGTTTTAATGTTATTGTAAAACCATCGTGGGACGTCAATTCCCACGTGAGCATCGCCCTCGCGTCTTGGCGTCTCCACCTTATGTACCTACCAAATATCGCGACGCAGCAACGCAGGTCCATTCTGACGGCACCAGCGCCCACCACGCGACTTCACCTGGCTTCACTGCTGCCCACGCGGCTTGCCGTCAGAATCGCCTGCATTTACATTGTTTCAATTGTGATAAGCGTCGGCTCACCATCAGGACATATCTCACTTTATGAAAATATCTAAGATGTGTTGTTGTATAGTAAGTCGCAAAAGTAGCTGAGGAAATTTAAAACTTGAAAGCGTCTATACACTTTAAGTTTGAAACATATTTTTTGTTTGAGTGAAATAAATTAAGTCTCTTGGCGACTTGCAGTTTTGAATTACTTCAGCTGTTTGTGTAGGTAACCGCACTACCGAGAAATATATTAAAAAGAAATCAGTTTTCATTACTGTGTGTGTGAGCTGACGCAGACGCGTGGGACGCGATGCATGCGTACGCTAATTAATGCACTTACAGACAATGGGTACCTACGTCGTAATGAACACTGCATACATAATATGAACTTAAAAAAAGCTGCAGAAAACATTCAAAATTGATTACATTTGTGAGAATAAAACACTTATGTATATATAGATTATACTGCGTACTATGGACTGTACTTTGTTTTTAAATAATGTGATAAACATACATTTTTGTAAGTTTTCAGGTAAAAATGTTTATACTAAAATGTATTTTGTGTGAAACTGTGTACTGTAAACTCCTATTCTCACAATGTAATAAACCCATGAGCAGGTCATAGAGAATCAAAGACTACTGTTTCGTGCATCCTGTCTCGCGCGCCGCTAGCTAAATTGTATATAAACGAATAAATATTTTTACAAAACCCAAAATGATTCGTTGTTATTTTTTCACGACCCTCATTCATACGCTTCTATGAATCTGTTATAAAATCGGATATCATACTTTATCATATTATCTTACAATTGAAACTATACAAATTGTTGATTTGCATCCCCGCCATATTTACGGAAGTTGGTATACTCCACTTGAATACGAATTGATGAAAATAAAGGACTGAAAATTACACTTTTAAAAAATTATTATTTTTATTTATTGAAAATAAAGCCACACGTCGAATGGCAATCACCCCGAGCTCGCACCGCGTGACATCGATTTTCGCGCCACACAGCACACACGCACACAGTGCTTAGACACGCGCGGCGACTAGCTTTGTCGATTACAAACAGCTGATGCCGTGTGAGTGAGCTATCCTCATTGCCGTGGGCTCCTATTGTGACATGTACGAGGGGGATAATCTATACTTCTAATAAATCTGTAGAGAGGTCAATTCTGTACATGAAATATATTTCCAAAATAACTATCAGGGGGTGATTAGGGATCGATACTGATGCCAAAAATGCAATTAGTAAAATTTTTGTCTGTCTGTCTGTATAACCGTTATAGAAACAAAAACTACTCGACGGATTTTAACGAAACTTGGTACAATTATTTGTCATACTCCTGTGCTGGTTATAGTATACTTTTCATCACGCTACAATTAATAGGAGCTGAGCAGTGAAGGGAAATGTTGGGAAAACGGGAGAAGTTACTCCATTTTTTAAGCTTCCGTCGCGTGTGCAAGCTTAATGGTTAAAGCTACACAGAAATCATGTATTACGGAAATGTTCTCCTTAAAATTATGTAAAAAATATCCCACGACAGCATATGTCTATCTTTTATGGTTGACTCATAATAACACGTGTAACTCCCTATAGCTTATCAGTTCGAAGCTTTCTCATTATATTTGTCTACTCTTACGTTTATAACACTCGCAGTCATCACTAATTAAAAAAAGTTAACATTATTAAATATTCCATAAAAAAGAATCATAGAAATCGGTATAGAAACACCAAAGTTATACATGAAATACGCTAATAATAAGCCATCATGCGTAAATACTGAATCATGCTATAAGGATTAGTTTTGTATATATATAAGGTCGCGAACGCACAGGCAGGCGGCTTGCTTGGCACCTAGAGGCTAGCGAATCACCTAGCGAGTAGCTTCGTAAAACGAACATTCTCGAACGTTCGCGACCAGCTCCATTTTTGAAGTCCGAAATCCACGCGGGCGAAGCTGCGAGCGGAAGCTAGTTCTAAATAATCATGGTAAAAAAAAAAATCGGATTCCAGTTTGAGGTAAGACTTACATTGTATTATTAGATGATTATGTATACCCATTACAATGAGCTCTTCAAATATGGCGGGGATGCAAAGCAACACCTTCTACTGTATTCTTTTCTTGGCTCATTGAGTATGATGTCGAAAAATGTGGGACCTATTATCTAGTTGAAAAGTTAACCAGTGTCCTCAATAACCTGTTCTTTTACTTAACCCATTTATAAGTCAACTTGTATACCAATAGGGGTGATTAAATATTGTCGGATTAGCCAATTAATGTTAGCAGAGTATATTTTTAACGCAAATCGACCTCATATAATGTAATATTATAATTTCGATTGTAAACCGGTCCAAAATAATCCCGGGTGTTTAGCCCTACCTTACTAAACTATTAAAACCTACCCAGACCCTGGGGGGAACATATAGAGTAAGTATTTGTTTTTACAATAAGATCGCAGTGCAACGCCACTCACAAATGAAACAATTTCAATATAATTTCCAGTTAACTACACTGTTACACAATACTTTCAGTAAACACAAACATCTCCTTGCCCTATTCACTCTCATTACCGTTCGTCGACAAAGGATCTACAATTTGTCTAGAATCGTTGGCTGTCCACAAGCGTTGCTGACCGTTTACCATCAGGTGACCTGTTTATAAACTTCAGAAATAAAATTTGCAATTAGAAAGTATAATATACAAGATAATAAAAATGTTACTAAATATACACAATAAAACACGAGAAACTTATGTGTATTTATACTATATTTAACTCTCTCTCTCTCTTTCTCATATAAAACGAAAGAGTGCGAGGCGTGCCATCGCCATGCACCTACAATTAGTTGTATAACAGACAATATTTATCACTGCGCACACACGTGTCGGTACGGCGACGCGGCACCTCGCACGTCGCGACTTGCGGCAAAACTATTTACAATAAAATATTCAACTACACCACTCTGTAATTTGTGGAATAATGTAAGCAAAATGATCACGTTATAAGCAAACAAATATTTGGAAAGAACGTAAATATTTGTCGATGAAGTTTGTGCAGCGTGCAGGCGCGGTTTGCATCGCTTCTCTCACACTGCAGATCAGCGGCGGTCGCGCGTGTACTATAATAATTGGTTTTAACGTATTTTGTACACGTACGATCACCATTTTCATACACTTGCCATGTTGTTAGTTCAAGATGTGTTTTTCTTGTATTGAACTGAGAATACAACTACGCAACTTGTATTAATATAAGGTGCGTTCGGGTAAGATCGGATCCGGGGTAAGATCTTATAACGAAAAAATACCACGAATCTATGGTTATTTTTTAGTTTAAGCTATGTAGGCGACTACGCTGTCTCTTTTTGCCCCACCTTATATACCACAGTTGATGGTACGACCAAGAACGGGTGCGCTATGTGCATTGAAACAAAAAGGTGGATTTCGCTCTTCTTAACATTTTTGAGACTTCTGTTTGATTTTGTGGACCTTATCATACTAACATTAGAAGCGTTATTAGAACGGAGTCCGAACTTACCCCGCGAAGGTCCAATCTTTTCTAAGAGTTTTAAATTTCTATACAGATATTATCATCTATTTTTAAGCTTACACAGAGAGAATTGGAATATGATTAAATTATCACATAAAGTAGCATTCATAATATCCAGTTTCATGTATAAAATGTTGGTATCGCTTAAATATTTTATGAGAAAAAAAATATTTTCGAGACTCCTAGCAACACACTTAAAAAACCGTTCGAAATAAGCCGAACGCACTCTACTTTTTTAAAACCATATAAAGTTTACAATCAAATCAATATACTTTACACGCGCATTGCCAATTTGCGTAATTTACCTTCCCATTCATATTTTACAATGAGACTCCAAAGTATGGAAAAAAAATTATTCCTGAACTGCACATCATTGTATTTTCAAACATAAAGAAGACCTAAGTAGGTACCTTACCTAAAAAGCGTAGAACAGTTTGTTTACTATGTCTGCAAGTTTAATTTGATTTATAAAATATTGAACATTGGCAACACGTGCAACATCTATATTTTATGCAGTACTTATTGTTGTAAAGGTATCAAAACGCAACGCCCATTTTAATATAAATCTATTAAGTTAGATAACAATTTGAAATGAAGGACAATTCGGAACAAGTGGCAGTTGGCGAGAGTCGACACCGATGGGAATGTTGTTAACGGGGCGAGTTGTGACGTCACGTTGAGCGCCGAGCACACACAGTCCGAGTCCCGAGTGTCGCGCGCCGCCCCGCGCCTCGCAGCCGACCAACAAGCTAGGGATGTGCCGCCGCGACGCGACACACTATTTACATCGCGCTGTTCCTGAAACACAAACACGCTGCACTTAGACCAGGATTCTGACAACAATTAGAACATAAAAACAAAACAAGTTTGCATTGCTGATTGCGACTAACACTTTAATAAATTTTTATGTACCTGGCTTTGTGTATGTGTGTGAGGCTCACCTGGGCATGGCGCACATCTCGCACGCGTCGCGTTGATTGTGGTTGTGGAAGGTGCACATCTGGCAGGTCCAGACGGCGCCGGCACCCCCCGCGCCGCCGAGCCCCGCCGCGGACTCCGGCTCGTGGTCTGCGGAGGCGCTCATCAGGTGGTCCAGCGTGGCCGCGGAGGGGTCGGAGCGCCAGGCATCCGCGGCGGCCGCGTCACGCGCAATCACCGCCGCTAGCAGTGGCTGCAGCGTATCGAGGCTCAGCGGCAGCGCCTCGTTGGTGGCCAGGTAAAACAGCACGTGCAGGTCGGAGACGGCTTCCAAGAACGACTCGCTTGCCTGCAGGTGGGTGTGCAGCGCCTTGAGAGTCTGTAGGTGGTGCTGCAGCGGGCGGTTGGCGGGCGGAAAGGCGGCGCGCGGGCTAAAGAGCGGTGCGGCGGAGGCGGCCGCCACGCCGCACGGTACGTCCACCAGCAGGTACGCGACGGGCACGCGTTTCGCAGACACTCCTACCTCGTTGCCATACACGTCGCGCTCCTGAAAATAAGTAACCTGCACGTTAATGCAATTATATTAATCATTACACATTATATTATTTGCTCGCCACTTCGTCCGCGTGAAAAATTTACCGAAATAAAGCCCCGCTATTCATTTACTCGGGATAAATGGTAGGTAGCCTATGTCCTCCAAAGGTTCTCAAATTAGATATTGTAACTGACTTCGGTCGACCAACACCTCAGTCCCTCCTGTGACCATGAAAGCTGCAAAGTCATCGAAACATCCGAGTAAACTTATAATATAAAAAAATTACCGTGATAAAAATAGATATGAAAAATCTTCAGAAAAGGACTAAAGCCCGATTAAAAAAGAGTTGCGAAACATCAATCTTATTCATCTCCATTAATGCAGCTTCTACACGAGAGTGAGTGAAACAAAAAATCCTTCATGGTTTTATATTCATTTCAAGTCATCAAATGAAGTGCCAATTTGGATACATTGGTTAAAAATTATGCATCTTAATTTTGCTTTTTTAGCTCAAACTAAAGTAATAGAAATTGTGCGTCACAATTTTTCGACATGGTTTATAAAACTGGTAAGTCGCATTATGTAGGTAATTTGTTTTGGAATATGATCAACCCAGCCGCGCGTCACAAGATGCGTAGTGATGACATCACACTGCACTCCCACCACCCGACGTCACATTAAAATATCTTAGGAGAGCCAGTCGTTTTAGATATTTGTACAGTTGATAGATCGCGATAACATATAACAGCATCGTTAATGTGAATAAATAATTGTTTTAATGTTTATAATTTAATAACCAAATAACTTAAATAAACGTAGATAAAAATATAAAGAGGTAAACCTGTAGGTTATAAAAACATTTATTTGTGTTGCGCCGTATTTCGTAAAGAGAAATGGTCTGGTAAAATATACTTTTTACGATTTGCTTACATTTAGTCAATTACCTAAGCCGATGAAGTACTTATAATAAAGCATGATTAGTTACAAATAAGTCCCACTGTGAGTGGTTTGTGTTAAATGTGGATGCGTCGGAGTCATCGACCGACACCCGACACTCGC
Source organism: Manduca sexta (assembly GCF_014839805.1). Taxonomy (NCBI): domain Eukaryota; kingdom Metazoa; phylum Arthropoda; class Insecta; order Lepidoptera; family Sphingidae; genus Manduca; species Manduca sexta. The sequence continues at coordinate 592,682 of NC_051126.1, read as the reverse complement.
CACTAACAGAATGAATATGTAAACATAAACAAAGCCAGCCGGTAGCGTCGCTCCGCATCGTGCACTCTCTATCTCCAGACACAGACCCCTCTGTGTTTGGGTTCTTTAACAAGTAAGAAGCGCCTACGGATGCGTCATGCCCATTGTCCGCGAATCTGTACAACACTGAATTTCATTGGGACTTTTACGAGGATGGTTTTTGAGACGATTTTTCAGAAACCCAATTTCTTTATCAATTTATGAATTAGGAAACGCAATTATGTACTATCGTCCTGAGCTCACTTAGGTCCTAAACGTAAAGTTTATGAGCTTATTTGGATGTGTGTTAGAAATAAATAAACTGATAAAATTTAAAATTCGAAATACATTTGGCACACGCATAGATTATGTTCCGAATTAACATATTATTATTATAAAGTTGCATTAAATGCTGTAGTTACAAGAAAACCTTTCTTAGGGGACTGTTCCACCATTTCCAAAGACGTTAAGATCGACATTCTTAGATTTAGAAAAAAAATACGGTCAGCCAGTAAATTGTAAAATTTATAAAAAACGTATTTGATGTCAATCGAGCATCATGTTGTTTAAAAGGATTTAAAAACTCTATGGGACCATCAGAGGTTTGAGTACTTTTAAGGTGAGAAATTAAAAAAAAAATCCCAATATTTTTTAAGAATTGCGACTACAATTCACATTCAAATAAAACTTTGCATCGGTTGAAGGTTGATTAATCTACAAAAAGAATAGAAACGTATTCAAGAACTGGAAAATGCACAAAAAGCTAATAATTGAAACAAATGCACCTGCGGAGTAAACTGCAATATCCTATGAGTAGGTTTATGAACATTCAATAAAACTCGTAAAATATGCTATTATTTCCTATTTGGCAGCAAAAACCTAAAGTCCGCACAATGCTTACCAACAAATTCGCATTTGCTTAAGAGTTGTCAGGTTCACCTGACGTTCTCTGCTGCCTGGAGAGGACGCCGCGCCGTGCGCCATTATTTTCTTTATTTCGGTAGTGCTATTAGAACGACAACTTTGCCTAAGTCAAGAATTGGTGCATTATTTTTAATCGTGGCGACTTCTCTTTCTCCCCTTTGACTGAACGCGTCGCTATGAACTCCCCGACAGACTGAACTAGCCGGAACATCGCACATTCTGAATGAACATAATCTATCATTTGGATTTTGTATTAAAGCCGCATTTACATACTGCCCGGCTAATTGATCCAAATGAATTGGAATTATCAGCTCGTTAATATTGTTCAAGTGATGTCAATAAAGTCCCCTCGTTTGTCAACAATGTCCATAATACATAATATATGCGTATGTTTGCAGGCAGTGTTCACAATACAGTATTCCCGCGTGTATGTTCGTATGACGTAAGCTCGCAGTAAGCGACAGTGCGTGGCGCGAGGGATGCGCGACGGTCACTGGTCAAACCGTCAGGTGGCAGCGCACTTGCAGCGAACACACGACGCCGCGGCGCTCCGCGGTTATGCAACGCAGCGGTGCGGCGGTCGACACGCCCGCCCGCGATCGATACCGTGCGTGGAGGGTCGAGGCCGCGAAGCGCCCGACACCGTGGCCGCCCGTCGCGCGCCGCCGACATATCAACACGAATCGCAATCGACTGCGAGTGCCGCTAGATAACCGGTCACTGTGATAAAACTTGCAACGGCGGCCGGCGGGAACGCACCGCGACTACTGCCCGCGCCAGTCTTTATCAACCTAATGTCACGTCGAACCGCGTGAAGTTGCTCACGGTGGAAGCGTACCCGACGCTCTAACTTCGCCGCGGCGACACTCCATATGTGATTTTGATGTGCAATGAAATATGAAAAGGTGTATTTTTAAAATAGATATTATAGCAAAACCGTTTTACTTCAATAAATATAAGTTTAGTAAAAATACCTTTCACTTAAAAAATTGACATTTAATCAGCCAGTGCTCTTTAGTGGTTTACCTATATGTAAAATCAATTTAGTATTCTGTTTATCAAGTATATAAATTAAAGATATTCCGATGAAAGTAAATAACGTTAGATTTTGTGTATGTATATGGAATGCACGAAGATACCTCGCAACAAAGTTACGTCGTCGGGATGTAATCTGTTGATTGAACGACGTGAAGCACCGCGCAGAAACCAGAAACAACATGGCGTGTGTACACAAAACGTAAAATGATGTGGCAGGCCACATCGATTCCGGGACACTAGACAATATAAGTGGAGGCACCCGAGGCCGGCGCTCCAGCGAACGCAAGCCTGGGAAAAATGTAATCGAACCGAGCAACGCGACACTTCGGTTCCGAGCGCTCGCCCTCCGCGGGACAAAGGTCCGGCCCGGCCCCATGCCGCGCACGCCCGCCGCGTGACCGCCTCGCCCAGCTTCGCCGGCCTGGCTGACCAGGTGAGTGCCGCCCGGCCCCTACCCGCATCCACTAACACGTCACTTTACTTATGCCCTCGATACTCGTCCTCAGATGGCGAACTCTCCGCTCGGCGACATCGAGGAGCTGACGCTGTGCTCGAGCTGCCGGCGCATGTTCGACGACGGAGACCATGCGCCCAAGCTGCTCGCGTGCAAGCACCACTTCTGCCTCGCGTGCGCGCGGACCGTGCTCGACGCCGGGCGCGACGTGTACTGCGCGCATTGCTGGAAGCGCACCGAGCTGCCCGACGGACGCGCCGAATCCCTGCCTACGCACGGGCCGGTGCTTGCGCTGACGCGTCGCCTCGCGCTGCCGCCGCCCGACGGCATAGTCGCGATGCCGCTGTCCCCTGAGGATGGCACGTGCGCTGCGCACGCGCTGCCGGCGCTGTGGTGCTGCGTGTGCTCGGTGCGAGCTTGCCGCGCTTGTCCTGCGCATTCGTCGCACTCGCACGCGCTGCGCCCCACGCACGAGGCGCGCGCACTGCTGGCTCGCGAAACGCGCGACCTCCGCACCGATCTGCAGCGACTCGCCGTGCGCCAACGCGACCTACTATTGCGCGCGCTTGACGCGGCCACCGTCCTGAAACTGCGGCTCGAAGGGGAGCTGGCGGCCGCTCCGACCGACTCGGCGACTGGAAGCGGCTCTAGCTCGCTGGCCGCCTGCGCTGCTGAGCGCGACCGCGTGCGCGCGCGACATGCCGAAGCGCTTGCGATGGCACGCCTCGACGATCTCGTCCGGTACGCGACGGTTCCTCTCGATTTTGAAATGATGCGGCGCGCGTTAGGAGGTGCAAGCACGGGCTTGCTATCGGTGGCGGCGGGTGTCGAGCGACGGGACCCGGTGTTGCTGCTGGGCAACTACTGTGCGGCGCAGATGTTCGCGAGGCAATGGGCGCGGCGCCGAGGACCCGAACCGGCGGGAGGCGAGGCGGAGGCACGCAGCGCGGCGGTGCCGGCGGGCGAGGCGGCGGCGGAGGCGGCAGGGGAGCCGGCGCCGGCGTCGGGTGCGGCATCGGTCGCGTCCATGACGTCGCCGCCGGTACGAGCTCCTGGAGGCTTCCCTTTGTTCTTCTTTGAATTGGAAATGAATGGCGCGCCATTCGGGCGCATCGTGATCGAGGTACGTGATGACGTGGCGCCGCGGATGGCGCGCAACTTCACCGTGCTCTCAACGGGTGAGCTCGGCGTCGGGTATCGCGGTTGCAGCGTGTTCCAGTGCTGGGAGAACGAAAGTGTCATCACGGGCGACTTCGAACTGAACAACGGCCGCGGCGGGCGAAGTGTGTTTGAGGAGAGCTTCTTCATGCCGGACGACACGCGCATGGTGGCGGTGCGCGGCTCGGTGGGCATGCGCCGCTCGCAAAAGCGGCACGATAACCTCGGCCTGGTCGGTTCGCAATTCCGCATCGTGCTGCGCGAGATGCGTGGCTTCACCGCCATCTTTGCGTTCGTGGTGGAAGGGCTCGAGCTCGTCGACCGGCTGAGCCGCACCGGCGACAGCGCCGGCAAACCACACAGTACCATCCTCATCTCAGACTGCGGAAAACTCAACTGAACGCAGAATCCCGCCTGTTACCCTTTGTTCCCGCATATCGGTTATCCTCTCATACCAACGATCTCTACAATTTCGTACCTATTTCGTATTTCTCGGACCAATGGTTTCCTCTTGTAAGCACCTCGGAACTATTTTTGTATGCATAGTATTTATTAAGCGTTTGGAAGTGTTTATGAAATTTTGAATATTGTCGGCTTGAGCTTCGGTGGCCGCCCTATGGTTCGCGGCCCGCGGCGAGCCGGGCCTACACTCGGTGCTGTTCGCGGAGTGTTATATTTTTGTTATAAGTGTGTGCGGCACGCGACGGCGGCGTGGTCGCGTCGCGTCCGTTAGTTGTAAGTATTGATAAATAAATGATTGTAACGTTCCGGTCGTATGTGTGTCACTATAGATGTTATATATTATAGAGTTTATATAAACGTATAGTTATGAAGTCGCAGCGCGGGCGCGGCCGCGGCGGAGGTGGCGACGGCGCCCGCACGCGACGCGCCACGCGGCGTACGGCGGAGCGCGAACTCGGCGGAACTCGGCAGAGTGTACGACACGAATTATATCGTGATATTGTCCGAGAGTTTACAAGACTGTGATGACGCGTAGGTAGCGGAGGCGAAGGCCGAGGCACGTCTCGGCGGTCAGTGCCTGCTTTCTTATCGTTTTATTATAGTATACGCTGTAGGTTAAACTCTACAGCCGCGGCGGGCGCGTACTGTTAACTTTATTTTTCTATGTACCAAAGGCGCGGCGCGTGTGGCGCCCTCTATAGAGATGTTGTAATTCGTGTTGACTATATTCATATTATACGGTAGCGGCGTTTGGTTTTGTCGATATATAGTTTATGTGCGTGGCGAGTGTTGTTAATGTGCGCGCGCTGGTCCGGGCCTCGGCGCCTCGGCCCAGTGCGCCTCGTGATAAATAAATATGTCTATGAACCAACTATACTTGTGTTTCATTCTGCTCATCCATTGCTCTCATATAAGTATCATTAGAAACACATCAAAATACTTTTCATTTGGTCAACAACACTCATAGAAAAACAGTAAAGATGTGAAATGACCGATTTTATCTTTTCTTGAACAGGTTATGTTACAACACAAATGAGATATTATCAGACTAATTTTCTTAAGCCTCATTGCTCTTAACATCAAGTGTTACGTACACTGGTGGTAAGACTCGTTTGCCACAACCGAGCTGGGAAGGTACCACTGCGATGGCATTTTCGGCCGCTAGTTCAAGCAACATTGCACCAGCATTGTCGTGTTGCGGTATGAATCTATACTATTATATAAAGCTGAAGAGTTTGTTTGTTTGTTTGTTTGTTTGTTTGAACGCGCTAATCTCAGGAACTACCAGTCCAAATTGAAAAAAATCTTTTTGCGTTGGATAGCCCTTTGTTCGTGGAGTGCTATAGGCTATATATCATCACGCTATACCCAATAGGAGCGGGGCAGTAATGGCTAATCTCAGGAACTACCGATCCAAACTGAAAAATTCTTTTTGTGTTGGATAGCCCTTTGTTCGTGGAGTGCTATAGGCTATATATCATCACGCTATGACCAATAGGAGCGGAGCAGTAATGACTAATCTCAGGAACTACCGGTTCGAACTGAAAAATTCTTTTTGTGTTGGATAGCTCTTTATTAGTGTAGTGCTATAGGCTATATATCATCACGCTATGACCAATAGGAGCGGAGCAGTAATGGCTAATCTCAGGAACTACCGGTTCTAACTGAAAAAAAATTTCTGTGTTGGATAGTTCTTTGTTCGTGGAGTACTATGGGGTATATATCATCACGCTATGACCAATAGGAGCGGAGCAGTAATGGCTAATCTCAGGAACTATCAGATCGAACTGAAAAAAATATTTTTGTGTTGGATAGCACTTTGTTCCTGGAGTGCTATAGGCTATATATCATCACGCTATGACTAATAGGAGCGGAGCAGTAATGGCTAATCTCAGGAACTACCGTGTTTGAACTGAAAAAATATATTTGTGTTGGATAGCCCTTTGTTCCTGGAGTGCTATAGGCTATATATCATCACGCTATGACCAATCGGAGCGGAGCAGTAATGAAACATGTTGCAAAAACGGGGAAAAATTATTAGTTTTGAGAGCTTCCGTTGCGTGCGCTGCGTAAACGATTAAAGTTATGCAACAATGATGTATGACGGGATTATTCCTCTTAAAAAGTTCTAAAAAATATATTATAAAACAAATGTAATTTTTTTTTTTTTGGTGTGGTATATTCTTTCAAAGCTCTGTTCACAATTTTTACACGAAAAAAGGTTTTATTCATATGTGACATAATTTTAAAAATCGTGTATGCGTGGGCACTGGTAGGAAACTTTACTAACGGCCGTTTTTCATAAACAATCCCAAAGTTAATCCACGATCTGATCCCGCGAATAAACCAATCGTAATAAGTCATTTGTAAGCATGTCACAAAAAAAATATCTTGTGATTTTTTAATTCATTTTCGTGATGTATTGAATATAGATTTAGACTGTATAGTTAAAATATTTTTAAGTTACTTTTTCTCGAAACAGTTCTCATAATTTTTTTATACGACATAACAAGCAAAAGTTCGCTGGAAGCAATGCGCGCGCGTGTTCGCCAAGTGGGCCCGATGCGTAGTATTTTGTATTTTAGGATTAAATTAAGCTATAAACATGTTTTATTTACAGATTACAATATTTTTATAACAACACATAGTCGCTTCATTTTTAGTAGTCGTGGTACGCAAGGGAGCGAGGCAAAAATTTCAGATTGTCTCGGCCACCCATGTATATTATAAGATATGTACTTTATACATGTATATTTTAAGAGTGGCACGTTGAAAATAAAGGAATTCTATTCGCGTATTGTAAAATATGTCAAAAGCTAGAGGGGTCGGACCAGCCTGAGTCCTGACATACAAGTAAGAGTCGAAGATCCTAGCCTTAACGATGTCAGTACAAGAAATTAGTTCCATATTTAAACGACAACATACGAGGTTTTTTAATTTCTTGGTCAGACTATAATAGCATTTAGTTGTTTAACATTAAAATGAGAGGTTATAAAATTGATTTTTAATTATAGATGTGGTAAAATCAGTGTCCTATATAAATACACAATGCCATAATGTCTTTCAACCGGAACACAACAGTGCACGCACATTGTACACTACTGCTTGGTCCTAACAGTGATAGCCGCTGGTGGGAGGACGCTTCTCGTCCGACCGGATAGCGGCCACCATACCCAAGGCGCTTACACCCGCCATAGTGGCACACTTATGTGTGTCGCGTTCCATGGTCAGCCTGGGTATATCCGGTTTTCTTAGGACCGGCACTGGCATGCCGGTCGGTGGGGGGGGGGGGGGGTGGCATTGACAGATGAGGTGCTGTTGGTGTCACCTACCTCTCGCCGGGCGACGTGCTAGTGCCCTGCCTTTTCTTATCTTTCAATTAACGATTGAAACGTTCAAAGAAATAACACTATACACTTTTTAAAGAACATAACTAAACAACTTATTAAATTCGAACAACATACACAAATTCTAAAAAAAGACTCACACTACTCACGTTTAAAGATTTAACCTCCTACTTTGAAAAGAATACCCTGGATTCCTTATTGGAATCCTAAAAATTTTAAGCACATCATGTGATACCAGGCCGACTGGGTCGGCCGTCTGGCGGGAGGAGATTGGCATCCACCTTCCGCTGGACGGCACGCCCATGGGCGTGCCACTATGTTGGAAGAATGCCCTTAAGATTTTAAACACTTTTATTAGTGACCCCTTTAGTTATTAAATGGCCGATTGGGCTGTCCGTCTGGTGAGGGGAGATTGGCGTCCACCCCTCGCCGGACGGCGTCCCAACGATGAGCCATTACACTTGAACTCAAAAGACATACACTTTAAAAACATTGCTCGCAGTGACACTAACAAAATTATTAAAAGAAAGCTAAACACTCATATCACTATTAGTGGTAAATAAACTTCCCAATTTATATTATTAAAAACTAAACTAATTAATTGATTAATAACAACCAGTAAAAACTCATAAAAACACTGCCCACACACCACTAATATACATCACAGATAGGTAATCCTTCTCCCATCCTAATTCCTTCCCCAATTCCCTTCCTTTTCCCCTCCTAAACTCCCTTGGCCCCCGCAGTCGTTAAGCCGGGAGGAACCAGTATACCGTTCGCAGGTTCCTCTCGGTGTTGACTGCGGGATCAGCCGTTAAAAAAAAAAAAACAGTGATAGCCGGTAACTACCTACCTACCTAAAAAACTACCTAAATTTAATGATCTTATTACCTACGTGACTGATTACTTCAACATCTAAATAAAAATAGACATAAATAGGTGTTATTCACTGATATTTACGGATTCTGACACGGATAGTGGAGAGTCGACACTTTTTTTTCATAAATTCAATTTTCAATTAGATTTTTTGCCTTTTTGGGTACCGTCTCTTGCGATCTAAACGACGTGACGAATTTTTATATTAATTTAAATTTTAAGCTGTAGCATATAGTTACTTGTTAATAAAACATAAACTTATTTTAAACGACAGTTGACACTGATCATTGTGGCTTACCTTGAAGACTGTAAACGGCAAGTACTTCATAGGAATTAATAGAGTTCAGCCCGTGCGCATTGTTACCAGCACATAGTAACGGAGGCCGGAGCTTAAACTGGCGTGTTGGCGGTCACATGATGTAGTAGGACCGACACCTGGTACCCTCCAGGTGGACGCGGTGTGCGCTGCCACTTACCTTGTAGTAGACGTCGGGCACGTACTGCGTGGGCGAGGAGTCGCGGATGTAGCCGAGCTCGGGCGCGTCGCGCGTGGGCAGCAGCACGTTGTCTCGCACCAGCGCCTGGCACTGCCCCGACACCTGGTACCCTCCAGGTGGACGCGGTGAGCGCTGCCACTTACCTTGTAGTAGACGTCGGGCACGTACTGCGTGGGCGAGGAGTCGCGGATGTAGCCGAGCTCGGGCGCGTCGCGCGTGGGCAGCAGCACGTTGTCTCGCACCAGCGCCTGGCACTGCCCCGACACCTGGTACCCTCCAGGTGGACGCGGTGAGCGCTGCCACTTACCTTGTAGTAGACGTCGGGCACGTACTGCGTGGGCGAGGAGTCGCGGATGTAGCCGAGCTCGGGCGCGTCGCGCGTGGGCAGCAGCACGTTGTCTCGCACCAGCGCCTGGCACTGCCCCGACACCTGGTACCCTCCAGGTGGACGCGGTGAGCGCTGCCACTTACCTTGTAGTAGACGTCGGGCACGTACTGCGTGGGCGAGGAGTCGCGGATGTAGCCGAGCTCGGGCGCGTCGCGCGTGGGCAGCAGCACGTTGTCTCGCACCAGCGCCTGGCACTGCCCCGACACCTGGTACCCTCCAGGTGGACGCGGTGAGCGCTGCCACTTACCTTGTAGTAGACGTCGGGCACGTACTGCGTGGGCGAGGAGTCGCGGATGTAGCCGAGCTCGGGCGCGTCGCGCGTGGGCAGCAGCACGTTGTCTCGCACCAGCGCCTGGCACTGCCCCGACACCTGGTACCCTCCAGGTGGACGCGGTGAGCGCTGCCACTTACCTTGTAGTAGACGTCGGGCACGTACTGCGTGGGCGAGGAGTCGCGGATGTAGCCGAGCTCGGGCGCGTCGCGCGTGGGCAGCAGCACGTTGTCTCGCACCAGCGCCTGGCACTGCCCCGACACCTGGTACCCTCCAGGTGGACGCGGTGAGCGCTGCCACTTACCTTGTAGTAGACGTCGGGCACGTACTGCGTGGGCGAGGAGTCGCGGATGTAGCCGAGCTCGGGCGCGTCGCGCGTGGGCAGCAGCACGTTGTCTCGCACCAGCGCCTGGCACTGCCCCGACACCTGGTACCCTCCAGGTGGACGCGGTGAGCGCTGCCACTTACCTTGTAGTAGACGTCGGGCACGTACTGCGTGGGCGAGGAGTCGCGGATGTAGCCGAGCTCGGGCGCGTCGCGCGTGGGCAGCAGCACGTTGTCTCGCACCAGCGCCTGGCACTGCCCCGACACCTGGTACCCTCCAGGTGGACGCGGTGAGCGCTGCCACTTACCTTGTAGTAGACGTCGGGCACGTACTGCGTGGGCGAGGAGTCGCGGATGTAGCCGAGCTCGGGCGCGTCGCGCGTGGGCAGCAGCACGTTGTCTCGCACCAGCGCCTGGCACTGCCCCGACACCTGGTACCCTCCAGGTGGACGCGGTGAGCGCTGCCACTTACCTTGTAGTAGACGTCGGGCACGTACTGCGTGGGCGAGGAGTCGCGGATGTAGCCGAGCTCGGGCGCGTCGCGCGTGGGCAGCAGCACGTTGTCTCGCACCAGCGCCTGGCACTGCCCCGACACCTGGTACCCTCCAGGTGGACGCGGTGAGCGCTGCCACTTACCTTGTAGTAGACGTCGGGCACGTACTGCGTGGGCGAGGAGTCGCGGATCGTAGCCGAGCTCGGGCGCGTCGCGCGTGGGCAGCAGCACGTTGTCTCGCACCAGCGCCTGGCACTGCCCCGACACCTGGTACCCTCCAGGTGGACGCGGTGAGCGCTGCCACTTACCTTGTAGTAGACGTCGGGCACGTACTGCGTGGGCGAGGAGTCGCGGATGTAGCCGAGCTCGGGCGCGTCGCGCGTGGGCAGCAGCACGTTGTCTCGCACCAGCGCCTGGCATTGCCCCGACACCTGGTACCCTTCCAGGTGGACGCGGTGTTCGCTGTCGCCTGTATACAACAAGGTGTTTATTGTTTAAGAGATATTGTATATTATGTATATAATTATTATTATAATAATAATTAACATATTGTAATAGTCCATAATAATATATTTTTTATGCTAAAAGGGTTCGCATTTGACTGCTAAAATTTAATGATTTCAAGGGCAAAAAACAAACAGTCCTAATAGGAGTTTGAATTTTATTCTGTTAGAAATACAAATATTGGGTCTGCAGCTTTAAACTTATTTTTTTAATCGTTAAATCATAATGTTACATACTTATATGACTAAAAACTTAATAACCTGTGACGCAGACGGTGACAAATTTAGATCCGAAGTATCCCGAGGAAGCGTGCCGGCACGCGTTGGGATGCTCGTTCTGATAGTTTCCGGCCATGATGCACTCCTGCGCAGTGAGGAAGTGCGTGTCAACGCCGCGGATATGCTGCACCGTGCCGCCCTGTAGGTCACGCGGCAATAAGTCCGTGAACAGCCACCCCACGGGCTGCAGCCCAAGCCGGCGGGCCAGTTCGTCCAGCAGAGGCGCGCGGGCGTCGTGCTGCAGTGCGATTGTGTCGCGCGACGACGTCTGCGGCGGCTCGTAGATGGCGCACACGCGGGCGCGGATACCTGCACCGCCCCACACACACATCATATTATTACTTTTTTTTATTTTATTTTAGACACACACAGAATACTATCAAAACCTATAATGTATGAACATAGCTAGGGTTAGTACTTTACATTATACACACTATCGACAAACTCACTTATTTAATAGTTTTTGTTTATTATATGTATAATATGTAGATACCTAAAGGCACATCGGGATGTCTCTCGTAGTACCCGTAGAGGAAGCCGATGCGCTGGTGTCCCGTGGCGCGCCAGTAGGCGAGGAAGCGCTCGACGAGCGCGGGGTGGTCGAACAGCACGTTGTCCACGTGGCGGTAGGGCTGGCGGTTGAGCGTCACGGCGCCGGGCTGGCACGCCGAGCAGATGCCGCGCGGCCACGGCGGGTGCTCCGTGCAGCCTGCAGGAGGTACACGCACGATTAACTCAATTATTACTGAGTTATGACCAATTATGTCTACATGATGTTTCAATGGAAGTCATTAAAAGAAAAATATTTTTACTCAATAACCGATAATCAGTTTCCGTGGGAAGTAAATAAGTAATAATTAGATTTTTATCTGTGTAAGCTACACATTTATCTTTGCATACAATATTTATTTAAATCTCAGATAATTCATTAAGTTTGCAAATTCATTTCATTGCAAACTTAGATATATTTAGAAACTTATATGAATATTGTGATTATTTCATTGAGGATGATTGTATAAAGCTATTGTATTTAATTATTACCAGGTTTGATTTTGCATGAGAGTTCATCTAGTGAGATAAAGTTCTTAGAAGTGATCTTGCGTAGATAGGCGTGAAAGGACATGTGCTTGATGTTGTGTTCCTTCAGGTAGCCCTCATCCCACGGCTCCAGCGGGGAGCAGTGCACACAGCAGCCCTTAGAGTTGTGTCTGCATCTGTTCATAACAATTATTACTGGCACATATTTGTAGGGTTATACTCAAACCACCTTATTCATAGACATTATTTATCTAAGGATGAAGCATTGCTGTGATAACAAGTCAGCAATGCTCCGTCCTTAGATAAATAATGTCTATGAATAAGGGGAAAAGTCTGTACTTTTGGCTGTGATTTATAATTTGACTTACAAAGGTTAATACAAAGACTACCTATTTAAATAATAACAAAACTTTGAGGTATTGTATTTTACGAATATTTTTGTGGTAATAACCACACCAAAATCCATCAAGTAAAATATATATTTATTCAATGTGTTTCTTACAATTTCTCATCTCTCTGTCTCTGTATACTGCCAGATGTCTTGTACAGTTCTAGGTCTATGTCATCCTCCACGCAAGTGGCCGAGCGCTGTCCTGTTGCTGGAATGGCCTTGTCCTGTGAGCTGGAGGGACCTGCCTCTGGCTTTGCCGGTTCGCCAAATGGTTTATTGGCCTGCCAAATTAACACATACATGTCACATATTGGAATCCAATTGGCTATTGTTTGTCTCTTATTTGAAAGGAAAGATCGAAAATAAATGGATGTTAGGATAAGTTACAAAAAATTACATCTTCTAAAATTTTCACAGGCAATGCTAATTACAAAGGTAAATAAGCTTTTGATTTCATTAAGCTTTGCAATAGACTACTAATAAAATATTTGCAACCAATTCCCCCCTAATGAAATATAAGTTATGGTTTTAACTGTATTAAATAATGCAATACCAATATACTTCAAAATTTCACCATGAAATTTCAAGAGAAGTATGCCAGAATCATGCAAAGTGGTAATCTATACTCTCTTTTTATCTATTGGATAGAGGTGTGATACTATATACATATGTATGTATGTATCTGGCATAAATGACTTTATTCATGTAGATTAAATGCAGTCATTTTAATATTGTTTTTCTGTAAAGGTATTACGTGTATAAATGGACATATTATAGGAAACTATATTATGATGTACCTCTGCGCTTGTGGAGGGCTGGTCAAACAGCACGGCTCCATTGATGGGGTTCAGGTAGAGCATGTCGCCGTGCTGCAGGCCGTAATCGCGCAGCCGCTGCGATTTGCTCGACGGGATCTCCTCCTTGCGTTGGCGGTCCTTGTGCAGTGTGAACGCGAACGAGCTCAGCCCCAGCGCCTCGTATATTCGCTCGAACAGCTGTGCCGTCACGTCCGAGTCGAGCATGTCCACGCGCGCCGTGCCCTCCGGCGACTGTACGCGCACCGTCTGCACACAAGCACCGCCACCCGTCAAAACAATACTCATAACCTTCTTAAACGTCAACTCATTCTCCTTAGTGCTGATGGCCCATCATCACTTCGAATAACATGGGGCGCAGACGAGCCGTGCTCGCTGTTCAACATACCAAAACAATGAAAATATTTAAAATTTCAAAGAGTTGTCAAGTAAATCAACTGGAAAGTTAAAGCACTAATGAATTTGTACAGTTGGCAAATTTTGCAGAAAGAAACAAATAAGACTTAGTGTTGTTTATGAGATACTGTATTACCATTTTCTTTGACCCGGACATTTTTATATCAAAATAAATCTGCAAAACACCAACAATGCACTGACATAACAATTTTGACAATTTTAGTGTTTCACTACCCTGGGGACGTTAGGCTAGTGATTCATGTCACACGGCATCTCGTGTCTTTTTTTAAATACTTATATACAATATAGGACTATTTAACTTTAATGCTGTAAATACAAACTAGCACAAATTGTAATGGAACGTGAAGATGACATGACATTTTAAAAACTCGGATACGCGTACAATAAATGTTTGCCACCTTTCATAGGCAAATGTTTATAGTCATGTTTCAGAACTGATAACAGTTGTCATCTAAGCTGTCAAGTGCATTTTTGTCAAGTCAGTCATCAAAAAATAGAAACAAAATAGTTATGTACAATTTATAATATTTTTATTCCTTATTATTCATCATAAAAATTAAACGAGGGCACTTTAGAGAAATTTTCGTTTTTATCTATAGCGTGCCGATAGCAATAATTTTACCGTCAATATTTACGCGGGCATAATATATAAATCTCAAAACTACCCCCAGAAAAACAAATCAATTCGCGACGGAGCGGTGAACTATTAAATATTTTATGAAGAGGATGAGTTTAGCAGTGGCGCTAGGAAGCGGTATAGAGTGTAAGATATGAATGTGTCTGTGTATTGGGGAAATTATGTTGTGTGTACAAAAATAGCCCCGAATTCGAAATATAGTTAGTCGGCTAGGTGGAGAGGCGACTGACGTGCGTGCAGGTATCCGCGCTGCACCGCTGCATTACGCGATTCCGCGAACGTGAACCGTGTACTGTGACCTATAAACCGTGAATGAAAATCTTTACAAATGTATGTATTTTGCAACTTAACAGCACAGTTGTTTTCGAGCCATTGGTTTGCAAATAGCCCGGCCTCTATAACACCTATATAAAATCTACATTTGAAATAATCATTGTGATAGTTAGTGGATTGTTGGGCTTGTTCTTTGAGATATTGATAATTTCAGACTAGTTATAAAAATGCATCAGTTTGCCCTGCCAGGATCTGTTTATATTAAGTACTTCGACATGTATACTCGTATTGAAAGGTTCAGTGTGTTGGCAAATAGTTTATATTTATATTGAGTGAAAGAAAATGTCAGATAGGTGGAATGTTTGTGTAGCAATAAAATAATATTACTGTTTCATCTTACTTTTTTTATACAAACTACAGAGAAATAGGTTTCAAGGGCTCAAGAGATATAAAATTACTACTTGCAGGATAACCAACTTAACTGTAACACAAAACCTCATAAAAGAATGTTATTGAGTACATTGCAATTTAGATGGTACATGAAATTTATCAATAATATTTTTTCCACATTGAAATCATTAAAATGTCACTGTAATAGGTGTTGTAGTTATAATCAATTAGCAAAATACATTGTTGCATTACTAAAAAAAAATTGATTTAATAAAAAATATATATATATATATAAATTTGAATAATAATGAATACATTTCAGTAGAGGGTTGAAGCAAGCTCAGCAGCATGGCATCAGAGCAGGGCACCACCGTGCAGCTGTACATATATGACCTCACACATGGATTTGCTTCATTGTTGGCCCCAGCTATTATTGGTAAGTGTAGACATTATGCATAACCAGGAATCTCTTATACAATAACAAATAATCCCGTAGGTCTTAACTCAGGTCTAGGGTCAAGACAGCTTTGACAATTGTGATCAGTGTAAAATAGGTAACCATGATGCTAATGTACAATTGCAATTAGTAATTTTTCAATAGTAAAAATGCTTATAACTTTGGTGTATAATATGGATTGAGAACAATAACTCTTCTCAAACAGATAGGGGATAACCTGATGGAATTCAACATTGCGTGAATAAACATTGCGTTAGCATAAAGACCTGATGATGATAACTGACAAAAAAATATAAGTAAAGATTATAAACAGGATATTGTGTATATATATAGTACTCTATTTGTACATTTGAACTATATTTTGTATAATTCTGTGTCCATGAAATTTAGAACCAATGCTCATATAATTTGTTTACTCTTAGAGATTGGTGTAAAGATGGTCATTGACCAGGTACAATCTTATTAATATGTAGTAGAAGATAAACAGTACCTATTGTATAATGTAAAATAAAACATGCAAAATTGTTTTAAACAATAAAAATAATTTTCTGCCATATGTAGGAGATATTGTTGTTTACGTCTTACACCAAGTCTGAAAATATGTGTTGTGAGTGATTACCACAGTGGAATAGACAAATATACCATTCATTGTTTTGTTACTACAGCGGTGTGTATTAACCTCAAAGAAGAGAACTGTGCAAGGCACATAGTTCCCAATTATTGTTTTATGACTCAGAGTGGAGTAAGTTATTGTCTGCTATAAAGATCTCACTCGGAGAAACAATGAAAATGGCGACGTGCCTTCAAATCCTAAAATAATGTAAAACCCTCACTCGCAGAACAGATCTCACGGTCGGCTGACACGCCGAGCCGCGGCCCGCGACCCAGTTCCGCCAGCGCAGAGTTCGCCATCGAGTGCGTTTCAAGGACTTGTTGTCGTGGTCCACTTTACCTCTCTATACATAGATTCGCTACCTGTCACCTTGTGCCTCTTTGTGCGATCGTTTTTAACGCAAAATCTTTCTGTATGACTTCATTCGTAAATATTATGTATGAGTACTGGAAACGTTCTGCGCTCGAATCACACATCACGTTATCAACGCGCACAACCTTATGTGGACTTGGTCCTCACAACATTACACGTAGTCATGCAATATAGGTACTGTTAGTTTATTACAATTTACGAGGTCACAAAGATTCCCAAACTTGGGAATTAGCAGCTGTATTATATCCGTATATCTGTTTCAATGCGCTTGGGTTGATATGACTTTGAAATAAAATTATTTCCTTGGGTCACATTTTATATGATGCTGTACACCCTATTTTTCCACGATAAATGAGATTTCCAGCACTAAAACAATTTTTCAATTGGAACCTATAACTCCTGAGATTAGCGCGTTCAAACAAACTCTTCAGCTATCTACAATAGAGTAGATAATTATTGTTCGTATGTATTGTGTGTAAGCGTGGTGTGCGTTATTGCAGGGCGGCACGTGGAGGGCGTGTGGCACACGGCGATAGTCGCCTACGACCGCGAGTTCTTCTATGGCGGCGGCGGCATCACCAGCTGTGCGCCGGTCAGTCGTTGTGTTTACATTTAATCCTAGCATGCTTAAACCAACTCAGCATACCTGGCAGCAATGGCGTCCAAGACGAGAGCCCGACATTTAAATTTCTTTTGTTTATTTGAGTAATTGAACCCGGTGCGTGTACTTATTGCCATGCTATAGTTATGGCGCTGCTCATACTTACAAGTGCACTTACCTCTGCATTCATAACTACTTGCGCCAAAAAGGCAGTTTTAGTTTTGCTCATAGAGAACAAGTTAGTACATTTTTAAAACTACTGTTTAATTCGCCTCTCTATCCACATAAAGGTCGTGAAATAAATGTCTTACAAAAATGATGTCTAAAACGTTCCACTACTAGTATTGTACATGTATGGGTGGGTAATGGGTATTACACGAAGTTGTTTTTACTTTTGTATGCCATCAACGGTGATATAAACAAATCAATCCCTAAGTTTATAATTTCCGCAGTAGTAAATTCTGGAATGCGTGTACCCCTGCACGTGGCGCGACATAACAACAGTACTAAAAGTTTCCATCATAACGTCCAGTTTCCGCGTACTCGCGCCGAGATTTTAAACATTAACGCGTTGTTTTTGACGCGAATTAATGAACATTCATTCATATACTCATTTGTGGTTATTTATAAATTATTTTTGTAGCTATTTTTGTCAAAACAGCTGTTTTACTGACAATGAAATTTTGGATGTACAAGTTCTTTTGTGGTGTTATTGGGAAGCGCTTTTTTTAGCTGAATCCTGTCGCGGGCACGAGACTATATTATGCCAGATGATATTATATATAGCAGTTATACTTAAGCTGTCCTCGCCGAGTTACCAACTCAAAAAAGGGTTGACCACGTCTGATCTAAAATGTAGTTCAAGCAAAATGTTCCCCTCGGAGCCGCGTAGCATGCCTCTACAGTATACGCCCTTGAAACGATTGTTCTTTTTCACATGTTACTACACTATATTTACACTTATGCGATGATAGATTCCTAAGACAATTTTACATACATATGGCATATTGTTATCACTTCGACTTGTAGTCTTCTCGTATCCGCGTTACATCCGCGATGTTGCGCTAATCCCGCACGTGTGTTGGCATCTCACGTACTACACTCTTCATTGCACGACCGGACAGTTATTTGTTTTCTCATTAATTCTGCTTGTAATGTAGGAAATAGGAATGTACACACCTGAATAAAGCAAACTCTTATGATCACCATACGTTCCCAAACGTTTCTGTTCGGATTACATATCAGAATTATATTCTTGTTACTTTTATTTTGGCCCAATATTTATACAATGATGCTTAGGATAAGGATCGAATCCGCCATTTTTTTTGACAAGCGGTTAACTTTCCTCTGCCATGGAAATTTTCAAATGTTGCTGTTGCTGGTCAAACTTGGCCTGTAGAGAACAACGAGGATATTTTAGAACACACATGTGGCTGGGTGAGCAGGGATACCGAACAACATGTTAGTGAAAACTACAGTACAGACTACGATTTGTTTATTTTACCATCAAGCAGTATGCCAACCCTGATGTATTCGAATTTAAAGAACGAGTAGGAAGTGAACCAAACCGAAGTACGCCACCAGTGCCACCTATGTAACAAATTAGATTATATAATTATTCATTTTCCCGATGGAAGTAAATTACCGTGATAAAAAGTAGGCTATGTGATAATCCAGGATGATCCATCTATCCGTATGCCAAACTTCAACCAAATCCCTTCTGGTGTTCCTGTGTTTACTTCTTATAAATATCCAAACTTCTTTATAAATTTTTGAATTTATAATATCAGTAAGTAAGATAAGATCATAATATTAGTCAGATGTCTTAGACCCAGGGTGCTTTTCAAACTTTACGCTAATATTCCTTCTGTTTAAAATCAGCTACTATCAGGCGAGCGGCTCGTTCCTGTCACTATTCACACATGAGAAGGTGTTCGTTCATGCTTTAGGAGCCATTGTTTAGTGTCATTATTCATTACGCGCACTACACATGTCGGGAATATCTCTGTAGCTCGTAAATTAGTTGTCATATGCGGGCATATCACGAGAAATTATAATTGATGAGTAATATACAACTTCGACGCAGCACGTTGGCAGCGAGGGCGCGGCGTCAGCCAAACAGACTAATGTTATTGCGACTCTAAACGGTTTTAGTACTACGTGTTACATCTCCAGGAATTTGCTCGTCGTCTGTTGTGACAATATGTCATCCTTACCGGCTGTCAGGCCCGTGGTGCATTCAACGCGGCGTACGATCGTACATACCATATCGACGACATGCTATTTCGAAAACGCTTTTGAGTTTCCAGCACCATTCAACAAGACGCCTTACTGTAGGTACGCAATGAGTATAATTCGGTTTTCGAATTCCATAAGTCAGTCAACACTTTGCGTATTTTCGACCAGCGGTTTGTAGTCCACTCGACGTTGCATTTTTCAGTCAACGTCATCATGCTTAATGATATGAACGTCCGTCGTCAGCTTCATAACAACATTGGTGGATGAAGCAAACTCCGGGACCGCTGCACTGGTTAGGACGTGATTTAGCCGTCGCTTTGGCCAAATCCAGAACCGAACATCCACTCAACTTTGGCGGCACAATCCACAGGAATGGCATGCCAACAACATACCGGTGATGTGTGGTCGGTTACAAAGTTTACAATTAACGCGCTAAAAGTAGCCGAAGTATTTGAGATACTCTTAAAATATGAGATTTATTCGTCTCGGCAAGTGCTCGCTGAGAGGAAATGCATTTCGGCACACCAGCAGCGCTATGTAGTAGGCATGTACCGAGAGACACTTATCGCCACTAAACTGAACAAACGGCGTGCATTACCGCGGCCACGTAAACACGTCCGCACGTCGCGACGCGCGTGACGCACGCACTGCCGGCACTTTGTTTACGTGTAGGTAACATTTAATATAATTTAATTCCGTAATACTTTGACAACGGTGTAGGAGAAAAATGCGTGAAGAGGAATGTTGAATACGTGAGAAACGGGCCATGGCGCGCGTTTATATCTGGAGAACGCGTGGGCCAGCGCGCGCCCGCACGCGCCCGCACAACAGAGCTAACGGTGCATCCCCATAGATAATGTTGACGATTATGATTATGATGATGAAATATAATTGCAACGCCACACACAACTTGGAATTGTAAACAATTGCGGGTAGTGCGGCTCCGTAAATTTCTTTGACGATTATTTGTGTTTTCACAAACGGAGCACAACTGTCCACACCTCCTGGGGAGTATTAATACACAAAATGGTTCCCAGAGAAATGCGTGTAAAAGAGGCCTACCGCCTTTTGATTGCGTAGTTTGAAAGATAATGTATTGAGTACAAACTATAGAACCTAATCGCTGTATGTTAAAATATACAATAATGTCGCGTCTCTGTTCTCATGTTCTACGTCTAATGTTAAAACAATCCATTCAATTACCATTCTTGAAGACTTTCCAAGCTGCGTACATTCCAAAATATGATCATAACCTAATTCCCCAGGCTCCAGTTCTTAAAGTGATAACTCTGACTAAAGACCTTAACAAAATTGTCTCTCTTCTTAAGCAGGAAATAGTTTTTTTAAAATCATGTAAAAGAAAAATCTTAGTCAGGCCACATATATGTCGCTCAGCCGGTCGTAAAGTTTGCGGCAGTTAGCTGTCCACCCACCTGCCGATGAGTGCTAGCGCGAGCCGATAGAAACACAGTAGTAATGCTTTTGTTCAACCTATGTTTGTGTACTCGTATATATTACTATAAATAATTTGCTATGTGTGATCGAAGCTTCCGCACCTGCAGCTTCAGACAGCGGTATAATTTGACGCTTGTATCTCCTTTGCTTTGTTATTTTTATAACGTATTTCTGTAACCGGAAATCTAGAAGCATACCATTACTAATTATGCATTAGCTATGCAAGGATTTTGGACGGCACCATCGGTACATATTCTTTACATTGCTTTAATATTTATTTCATTAGGAAACTAGATAAAGTAAGTTAAATGTTATTGGGATCTTGTACTAAAAGCAAAGGTTCACGCCAATTATGACAAAAGTGGTATCACTCGATTCGTGGCGGCTCGTTCCAGCTGAAACAGAACTACGCGGCGACAGCACGGCTGTACTCTAACCACGTGACTAATACTTTAGAAAATATGACTATAATTAATAACGTTAGCACAGCGTTAATCCTCCCATCAAACAATAATTGCTCTGTAAATCTGTAATTATGTTTCATTTTCGTCGTTTTTTTTTTAATGTGGAACTAAACGACAGTAACACGTTACACGGTCCATTAACATGTCATACAAGCGCCGTCAATAAACCGCCAGCCGTCATAATAAATCTCGTAAAATAAGAAAAAAATGGCCAAGAGGACATCGCGTCATGATTAGTAGAGTTCCGTAGCTGGTACCTACTACTATTAACTTAATAAAATCATGAGCTGAATTGGCCGTAGCATCATCTTTTTCGTTTATGGATCTGTGCTTATGGTATGGGGTTTGTCTTTGGTGCGCGTGGTGTTTTATATTAAGGTATTGAGTACTAAGGTCCGGACTCCACTGTCTTTACTGCGCGTTGTGTTTGCATTTGAAGCGCGCCGTCAGCTCGTATAAAATACAATGTCTGTAATATAGACTTTACTTTTTGGTGACTTAGATTGAGGGTCATGGCATACTTTTATTTGTCAATTTAATAGTGATAGTATTTTATTTAAATTTCACCTACAAGTGTTTGATAAGTATCCATTGTTTAGCTACAAGAACCACACCCGCAGCATCAAAGTACACGAGAGGCAAGTGGCAACACGTCAGCGCCGCTCGCTGTCCGCGTGTGTCGCGCCGGTCGCCGCGCGTAATATTAGACACGTATTAATACATTGATACCTTTCATAAGCGCGTGCTCCGCGGGTATTTATAGCACATTATGCGCCAAATATTTACCAAACCGTCGTAAATTGACCCCCAATTGTTTTTCTCGGAAGAGTTAGATTGAGGGGGAACTATTGCATCTTAGCCTCTCTAACGTTATATTCGTTGAATGGTGTCATAGCGATCCTATTGTATTTAGAGTACAAAAAATGTTCTTGTGTTTGTTTATGAAATCTAAATATTTAAACTAATTTAAGTTGCTCGATCTGAGAACTGAATCCAGAACGCTGTCTGCAGCCTGAGTATAAAGTAGGAACCTATACTACGTTGAAAAACTTAACTAATGTCATAGGATAACAATACAAAGGCTTTGTCAAATTGCATAGACAGTGGCATTCGAAATATTATGTATTGAAGTTCTTGAAGTTTTTATTATGAAGTATGGGGGAAAGTTGGTCATATCATTTAACGAAAAAACAAAATAACCCGTGCAGGGAGGTCTTCGCTCACTGGCTCGATTTACACGTACCGTTTAGTAAACAGTGTCTATTTCGGTCCGCACTCGTCGCCAAAATAACGACTGGCGATAAACACGTCAAATCACCTTTTCCCGAATTTCCTTAATGTGCGGCATTTCGGTTTTTATTGAAAGTGGCGTAACTTGTAACGGGTTCAATGTTCCACATTGTTCGGTTACACTAACCCCACAAGCCCATGACAATAGATGACCAGTGACTAGCGTTGAAACTAAATGAGGGAAGGTTTTTGCCCGCATTGAGAAAGTCGAGTAGATTTTACCGCCAGAGCAAGTGATCACACTGCACCTGATAGTAAGCAACGTTTAGTCCAAGTGCAAAGTCAACCGTGGAGGATAGTTACGATCGAAGATCAAAGGCAATACAACTATGTGTTATGATTTCGCAGACGGTACGGTTCGCACATATGTGGCTAAAATGCATCGGATAGGCAGAGTACGACCTTTCCCCTTTACTCCGAGACTTGGTACGTCGCTGTACATAGTGTGCTACGTCTACATTTACTTGGAGTTATGCGGGACATCTGCATTGGCATCCACCCACGCTTCGTTTGGAGTCGATCCACGTTTGACGACTGCTTGACAATTAGGTTTCTGGATCACTTTCATCGTACACTAGGCCAACGTGAAGATCGTGCAGTTTTATTGTATCCAGACACGACTGACTGATACCCTGGCCATAATGAAAAACCCAAGGTATTGCAAATATTATGTTGACTAGCGTTGCGTCTTTAACAGACGCCAAATTTAGGGAAGCATTTGTTACTCGTCACGCAAAGGTTTTGGAAAGCATCTTGTTGGAGCGACTCCGGTTTTTTTTACCGTTTGTGTGCGGTAAATGGTGATCGTGACTAGCTCGATGCTGGGGCGGTGGAGCTCTCCTTCTCTGCATTCTTTCGGCATAAACCTTGCTTATAGCCTAGCTGTACATTTAGTTTTAAAGAGAATTTTATTATTTTCTCGTAACCACGAAGGAAATAGCTATTTGTTACTACTACACATAATATAATACTTTTTGTAACATACTAGTAACCATATAATAAAAATCCGACAATATTAGACGTAGTCAGGTCGTTATTTGTAAACACCCCAACGTGCAAGTGGTACAAACATGCGTTGCCCGGCCGAGACCGTGACTCTGATCTCGCTTCGCGTCGTTGTGGCAACATTTATTATAATATAACATGTTTTAAATCATATAAATTAAATAACATTCTCACAAATATAATAGTCGTAAAGTATAGCGGACTCTTTACACAGTGCGAGCAGCTCGGATGGCAGTGTGCAGCTTACGACGTTTTTGTGCCATCGCAGAAGACGTAAAATATAAATTTTATCTAAATATAATAAAGCCATGAATATCTAAACAAACAACAAAAACAATCGCATATCATTAACTATTGTCTATTAATATAATATTTATTTCTGTCACAGCATATTTTTTAATTTTGTTAGATCGAAATAAGTCTCTGATCGTTGTACCTCCTATACAATTTATATAACATATTATGTACCTACATATTCATTATACGTATTATCTTAGGGACTGATACTAGATATTTCTCGATGAAGTAATGCTATTGAGGATAAAAGACCTTCGCATAGTATGTGTGATTAAAACTGCAATATTACCGCTGTACTGGCGTGTTGTAGCGGAGCCGTTATGAGTTGCATCTCCGCGCCGCGCTGTCGCGTCGTGATGCGGTTTGTTCCGAGAACCGCGCCGCGCTCCATAAATATATACCTGGGATTGTAGTGAAACAGCTACGTGCTACGTCACCATGTACCATGTCGCTTGAACTGCACGTGTTTTCTCAACTGCAAGAATCCATGAGCCATCGAAAAGAACAGTTGTAATTGTTCGACTATCCTTTATAGTATCCTATTGTAAGCCCCAAATTTGTAAGGCTCGTAGGTTGTAGATCCCAAGGTAGGTTTTGGGTATGGCTCGGTAGGACACTTTGGGTTAGTGAGTCTATGAGGTATCCATATACAGATTACCAGGTGTTCAAAGAAATATAAAATATCTTGTTTTTGTAATGTTTATATAGTTCACGGATCTCAACAAATGACTAGCGCATTATTATTATGTGTGCCATAAAGCCCTCAGCCCTCGCAAGCGGCTACTAAAACAAAGTGCAATAGACACGAGTGGAGCTGAAATAGAACTGGAACATAAATCAAATATTGCAGCGTGTCAGAACACGGCGTCGTCACGGTCCGCCTGCTCAGCGCTGACGACCTGCTGCGATGTCAAAATAGTACTGATTGGTCGGTGCAGCACACTGTCTGCACGCAAGGTTCTCTATGATGTACATAGAATTTCAAGCAACTAGGTCGCTTGATGGCAATCAATCACACCGCCGCTCAAACAAATCGCTTGGCACAATGAGTAGGAGGATCTCTAACAATATGCCTATGGTGAACACATACGGGATTATACGGGAAATAGCACCAAAATATCCATCCAACAGACGTCGCAATAACATAAACATACGCAGGAATAATGTCTATTAGTAAATATTTCATCACAACGTTTGCATTTCTATAATAAAGTGCGGCGCATCGTCTCATAACGAGCATGCACATGCGGCGGCTAAAATAGCTTCGCGCGTTGGTACCCTCCCCCTTTCCCCTCGCCCCTCCTCTGTCCCGTCTGCAAACGCCTTCCGTCCACAGTACAGGACACAGGAGACGTATGACGCAGCTAATGTCACCGCTGGATAAACTATATCCGTTACAACACTAACTATACACTATGTGCCAAAGCACTAATAAACCTATGACGTTAAAAATATTTAGTGATGCTTTTGCTGCGGCCAGTGACTGTAAAAAGTCCAACAAGTTCAAACACCTGTTAAGCTTAATTCTGGTGAGCGTCGATGAACGCTATGGCTCATGTTGATTGTGATTGTATGTGCAATAGTTACGTCCCACAAATTACTCTCATGTCGGTATTTCTAAAGAGGTACAATACAATATTTATTTATATTCCACATGCACGTAGTATTGTCTAGTTTAGTAATTATGCATATTCCTCATCATTCATCAACATTCCATTAACACGATGTTGTTGCATGTTGCAGGGCGCGACGCAGCTGGGCGCGCCTCACAAGGTGGAGCGGCTCGGCGAGACTTTCGTGCCGTTCCAGGTGTTCGTCGACTACCTGCAGGGACTCGCCACTACCACATACACGTGAGTGTCTCCTTACCTCAAAACCAATAATGTAATGCATTCATGACTCTTGTTTGACAGCAGTTCCATTTCATGGAATCAGCCTATTTTGTATAACGCCGTTGCGTAAGGTCAATGCGAAGTATAATTGTGTGGATGCAGGCCGGGCATGTACAACCTGCTGGAGCACAACTGCAACCACTTCAGCGACGAGGTGGCGCAGTTCCTGTGCGGCGCGCGCGTGCCCAAGCACGTGCTGTCGCAGCCCGACGAGCTGCTGGACGCGCCGCAGCGCGCCGCGCTGCAGGGCCTGCTCGCCAACCTGCTGCCCGACTCCACCAACCAGGTACCACCTGTCTGTCGCCGCATACTCCGACACCTACTGGATACGGACACATTAGTTAAATATGATCTTATAGATGAGAGCGTTGCATGTGTGTGGTAATCACGAGTGCGTGTATGAGTTGTCGCGTTCGCAGAGTGTCGGCCGCGGGCGCGGCGCGGCGGACGGCGCGGCGGGTCCGTCCCGCGATCAGTACTGACGCGTGAGTCGGCCGCTCTCTCTCTCTCTCTGTTCTGTGCCTCCTTTATACAGACCACACATCCATAAATCGCTACGATTTCAACTGTACGATTCAAATCACATCCGAATATGGTAAGTTGAGAGAACTGTGATTGGTCAGAAGTATTTTCTTGTCAAAGGAAGTGAAATCCGATTGTGCGATTCGAACTGTACTGTTTGAACCGGAGTGATTTATCGAGGCACTCGTGGCAATAAGAAGGCACGCGTCGAACATTGCATAGCGTTATAGTTGTAATCATTTGATAAAATGTATAGTCTGCAAATTGTATGTTATATTATTACATGTTCTGCTCTGCCTTGTGGTGCTCTATGTTAGTTTCGCGTCCTTAAGCTCAGTCCAGCTGTTCTATTTGCTTGGTTGTAGAATCTGTACTTGCTTTATACCTTAATAGTTTAGACATAGTGCGCATAATTGCACGGGTTATTTGTGAACGTGGTAAATATTCAACACACCAAACTAGGAGATGGCTTAACACAAGGATTATAATCTTCATAACCGAGTAGTGACTCAGTTACGATGTAAGATAATGAAAATGATTGTTCTGGTGGTAGGTGTTCCTTATGCGTGGGACCGTCTAGGTAGGTCCCGCGCAGCTATTTTAGCATAATAAGATACCCTGGGCTCGCCTCGTATGCGCCAAAGAAGACCACCCCAGGTCTTGGTTGGTATGTGGAACTAAGATGTTCCATAGGGTTAGGGACTCGGTCCAATGTTCGTTCAGATAAGGCTATATTCTCGAGTGTTGACATTATGCCGTAAAGAACCTCCCTCCAGTAAGAAATTTTTCCTCGTGTAAAAAGGCGCCACGGCAAAATCTTTATGTATCGTTAAGGGGCAGTGTGTTCAGGTTTGGGGACTGATAGCCAGCGTAATTACTTCATGTC